>NW_025781082.1:0-62413 GCF_021130785.1 Homalodisca vitripennis | reverse complement strand
GGCTGAGATTTTCCGAGACAGATTTAGTGTAAACCATTCCAACACCAATATTACTATACTAGGTTGGAACATACTATACTATACTACACGAAGTGTCGCATAACAGCATTTGCTGAGATTACGTACCAGCTTTTAAGTTTATTGCTAAGTGTAGTTAATAGTATGTAGCATGCTGAAGTATTCTTCAGTTAGTTGTTACGAGAGTATTTATTCTGAGATTTTACTGTTGTAATAATTGTTAGTCGTAATGCCAATGTTAAAATTGCTTACTAATATTCAGCCAAATCACTTGAAGTGACATTCATAATCATTTTAAACTCGGTGTGGCCATGATGCTTCATGCAAAAGTTTCTAATCTTGTGAATAGATAGATGGCAGAAGTTCAGTTTTTCGAGTGATAAGTTTTAGTTAATGCTTTACCTATGAAGACCCTTTCCGATGTAGAAAGCTAGAACTTTAGGCTCCGTCTTTAAGAGTAACTCTGTCATCCTCTCCAATTATAATAAATTTCTGGACGTTTTGTGTGATAAAATGTATACGACTTACGATATTAAATGTGTCTAAATTTACAATATTTTGCCAAGGACCACCTACGGTTACATTTCTTTGTCTAGAAGGCAGTAAGTAATGACTAGACTCCATAGCGTTCAGCGGTCCTACATTGCGTCTGCACAAGTGAAGCCATAAGATCCAGTCCCCCGACAACTCTAGAAGGGCCCTGGATATACGGGTACCAGGGTAGAAGTTGGTTGATTGCGGGGAATGGTTACGATAGCTGGAGCGTGTCGCTTCTCATTAATCAGGATAATTATTGCCGGTTGGCTAAATATTGAAGTTAAAAATTCAGAGAACAAGATGTGATAGATGTTTTAGATAGATTTTCTGATAAATCAAATGAAAAACTATTACCTTTATCGACAGATAGTGATAGTGGAGTTAGAAAACAGGCCATCGAATTATTCTCTAAGCTAGTGGCTAGAAAATTCCCACTTAACTACCACATGTATAAGTGTACATGTAAATCTCTCAGTGGGTCATAATATCTATTCTGCACACATTTTATGTACTACATTTTTAACTGTCAATCGGTTGTCTTCTTGCAGATTAAAGAAGAAAACTCGAGGGTATGGTAAAATCTGTATAAAAATAATGCTTTTATCAAATGAATATTCTACCTTTCAAGGAATATAACTTGACTTTAGGAAATATGCCTGTTGGAGGCAGCACTTTATGTAAATTGTTGTTTCCTGTTTACCAATTCCAAGGCTGCAGCTGTTGCTAATGTATGCGTCCCGAGGCGCAGACATTGTTTCTGTATATTGAGATACGGCTTGAATTCAAAGAACCTGAAACATACAAATATTTACATTTATTTTAATATTGTTAGTTCTATTATGATTGCTATGTTCATGTTTATTTTCCACCTAATTGTATGAATTTTAAATCGTTAATTTAGAAGAAATACAGAATTCTACACTGTCTACATTATTGTTATATATTATTTAAATTTATTACAATAAAAAAAAACAATAATTCTTTTAATAAAATATCCAATTTGTTATCCATTCAGATTATTCGATACATATTTCATTTGTGACATTATTTGAGATTAAATGGCTAATTAAAATATTTGCTTTAGGTCCAACAAACATTAGATTATGTTCTTTAAATAATTTAAAATTATAATCTAATAACTATATATAACCTGTTTACGATTCAACTGTTTATATTTTAAGTACTCCTTTTCAAATTTAAGAGTTTAAAGTTACGTCAAGGAATGGTTGAGATTCGTCTTTACGCTCAAAAAAATATCATTTCCTGGAAACTAAATAAAAATAAATTGACTTAATAATATCATGTTAGACAGATGCAAATTATTGCCACTAATTATTACTAATTAAATATTAGTTACAGACCATCTAAAGAATCATTACATAGTAGTTTACTTAAAAAGAAAGATATCCTAGGTATTTTGCAATGTAAAACAAACAACAGCAGGTTCAGCACTATGTTGTTTCCCATTGTAAAGGATTCAAATTGAGTTTAAGTTGCGACAACTGTCCTAGAACTCGTCCTGTTCGCAAGTGTTAAAACATCTTAACTGACCATAAAATGCGCAGACTGAGATTCTCAATAAAAAATATTGTTTATAATAAAACATGATTTACATTACAATTGTCATGCACCCAAAATACTTATCCAAGTATATGACTAAAATTTATAAATCCTGCAAATATAACTCAGCGTTCAAACTGTCAAATGGTGTACAATGAAATGCAAGCTAAACTATGGTATGTATTAAGTTGTTATAAAAACATGAATAAGGGGATAAATCCAATTACTTATATGCATGTTCTATTTATGTCACATGTAACGATAACAAACGTCTGAAATCTTGTGAAGTTGTCAAAGAATTTTTTCAATTTTCAAATATACCAGTATGTACCTTTAACGCTAGAAATTTGACATCGAATACAATTGAAAGTAATTTTCTGAATGCATTTTTTCCAATAAAAAACTGTTTTTAGGGGACAAAAGGAATGTTGGAAACACTTTTTATAACTGTCCACATGAAAATATTAATAGTATAATATAAATATTTCCGACCATATCAATAACCATATCCTTTAGAGTAAAAACCGCGAAGTAATTAAAGGACTTACCTTCAATGAGAAACCTTCGCTACTCATATGAAAAGAGTATGTTTCTAACAAATAGACACATCCTTCATCAAACTTGAAGTTGCTTACATAGAAACGAATCTTAGAGTCTATATTACGCCAGTATGTTCTCGAGACATAGCCTCGACATACAAAAAACACATATGTTTCATCGTATCGAGTGATAAGCTGGGCTAACACTCAGTCAAAGGCCAATTAATATTCGATCTAGAACGTCACCTACGGAGAGTAAGAGTTGTCTTTTAACATAGTAGAAGTATTGTAGTGTAACAATTGAATTTAAACTCTAGCTATTTGTTCACTATAGGACGTTGTTCTAAAACTTACAAGCAACATAGAGAGTGTCGATGGTCATGTGGTCAAAGATGTCTCAATCCGAGCATGACTTAGCAATAGTTCAGTTACAAATCCTATTTATGATAAAATTATTTTTTTACTATTGCATATCTTAAACAGTAATATCGTTATGACTAGTGTAAAAAGATTACGACAGACTTGTATAAAAGTTCAGTATTTTGTTTATGCTTAATTCAACACTTTTAAATTACGAATTATACAGTTGGGAAAGTTAATAATATTACTCCATGTTGAACACTCATTTGTTAGTATGTTGTATCTTTCATCAAATTATTAGAGTAAAATTAGAAGATTGTCACTTGTTTATCTTTAACAAAGAGAAACAAGCACAATTGTACTCATCAGAAAAACTAGAGCAAGGATATCACAAGTCGTTTTGTGTTCTCTCAAAAGACAACAACGTTTGAAATAAACGATTATGTGCAGATAACCTTATCTTGGTCCTCGTAAAACCAGTTGTGTGTCGACGCCACATGTCACGCCTTATCTTTACAGGAGGGACCCTTTCTTCTCCAGGTTTATCCTCTTACGACACATAATTTACGCCTTTAATGATATATTTAGCAGTTGAATGTTTGTATCTTGCCTATATAAATAAATATATTCTGATTCTGCATTTCGAATCTTTTTCATTGTTTTACAATCGAGGTAAGTAACCGATCACAGTTGGTGACAACAAATTTAACAAAGGAAATTAAGAAGTACGGTTACGCCAAAGAGTAAATGGAAAAACCCATACATATGAGCTTAAGAACTCTGACAGAAAACCGTCAAAATCTTAAAAGCTGAACCAAGGTTATTTTGATGGTAAAAACAGTTTATATTATTAAAAACGATTTACTACGGGGCAAATGGTAAAAATAATATTAGCATTAGACTATATACTCGTCGTTTGATAATATTTTAAACTCATAGAACGTAAGTTATTTAATTTTGTTTCGTTTATATAATTATTTTATTAATTACAACGTTAGAGGTTTAAGCTAGCTACCTCATTGCACGTTTTCAAGTTAAATAATGCAGAAACTTAATAATATATCTTCACAGATAATAAGGTTTTCTCATAAGAATCTGTATTGTTTGGCTTCAGATTTGACCAAATAACAAGCTGGTTGTAGATTTGTTTATGTCACAAAACTTTTAAAACACGCCATTAAATAGGTCGCCCAACAGCTAATATTAATATACGTTTCAAAAAAGTTATTTCAAAAATATCAGTTTTAGCCACAATAAGAGGTTTACAAATATATGTCTCTTTGCAAAATTAAATCCTTTTTTCCAGTTAAATTTAAGTTTTCCATTGGCATTGAAAGAAATTAATCCTTTAAGGGAACATTTATTCACATTGTCAATAGTTTGGCTTCTCCGATAGCCAAGTAACTAGTTTTTATGTTGGTTTTAGATTTTGTAATTATACAAAAGTTTTGAACTAAAAACAAGAGGTTGTTAAAAAGGCTAAGATCAATACACGTTTCAAAAATTAAAATTCAGGAAGGACAGTTCGAGCTAAACTTAAAGGTTTAAAAAAATATCTCTCTTTTGAAAAGTAAAACTTAAATAAATTTATCCCTTAGCTTTGAAAGAAATTAATCATGAAGGGCAACATTTGTTCACTATTAATGTCAAATATTGAATGTATAGTCACAAAACTATCTATTTATATTTATATATATAATAATAATAATATCTTTATATATGTAATATAGTTTGATTTATATATATATATATATATACTAGCTGTTTCCCGCGGCTTCGCACGCTTTTCGTAAGTTTTGCCCGCGTATGAGCATTTCTGGTTGAAGTAAAATTATATTTCCAACCCCGATGTAGATTTTACCTTGATGTCACGATCAAGAAAATATGTCAAAAATGTATTGTACATGCATAATGTATTTTATTACAAAGTGGTCTACCACTCAACCTTTAAGTTCAACAAAAAATTTAGTTTAGACAATTATACATCATAACTTAGCGCCTTCAAATAGTGTTTCACTGTTTAATATACGTATCTATCTCGTAATTGCAGGTTATAATGTGCAGGCGCTTTTGAAAACTTTTCTTCATTTTATTCGTTTATATTCACGACATAAGCGAATAATTCAGATAATAACTATCCTATCTTCTAAGTTAGACTAAATTACGGATACATGTGAAATTTGATTGAAATTGTTTCAGTCGTTTTGGAGTTTTATTGGCAACATACATCGTGACTCAAGATTTTTATATATATAGTGTATCAAACTATATTATTATATTAATATATGGAATCTGTGAAAACAACAAATTGACTCTTAAAAGTTTAATCAATGTCAGGCAATCATAACATCACCTGCTATTTGTCTGACAGCTTTTCCCTTATCTCATTAAATACTATGATTTAATTATTCTTATTGTATCTTCCAGTTTACTTCAGTGTTTCATGCCAAAAAGCATGATAAGAGAAAATATTATTATTTCAACTCGTTAAATACTATCCAATTTTGTTAATCATAAAACCTATTGCAGCTGACAGTTAATTTCTTTTTTAAGAGAAACATGTATTTGGTTACTCGCCAAGCTGTGACATGTGTTTATAAAATGCATATATAAAGAGCATTTTGAAAACATAAAAAAATGCTTTCAACGTCGATTTCAAAAATTCCTTTAAGGCAAACTCAAATTTATGTTTATAAAATCTTGATTAGAGTGGTTGTTTAGACAGGTTCCAATGAAAGCAGTTACACTCTTTCTGAAATTTACTATGTATTAAATTTAGTATATTTTTTTACAAACTTAATTTCATCACCAATTTTTTGGCAAAGAAATACCTTAACGACATCACGCCAACATGTTCTTGCTAACCCAATTCCTTGAACATTTATACACCCTAATTATTATTTATTCTAATCTAAAACATTATTTAAGAGATAGTGTTAAAGCATTTAATTTTTCTATAGTCTATAATGTTAATAATTATATTTTTTTGTTTTTCTAGTTTTGTTGTACTTCAAAATACAATTATGAGCAATGAGAATTTAAAAAGAGTCATACTCATACATTAACTAGTTTAATTAAACAGACTATACACAGGAGGTACGTAGGTAGCAAATACATAAGGGAAGGTAGGAGCTGCCATTTACTACACTGTAATTAGCTCACCAATGTTTGTGTAGGGACAACATGTACAGGGTCAAGGTCCTTGTGTTGCATCCTTGATCACAGCTAAGAATTCTGCAATTCGGCTTCGTATTTATGAATTAGGTACGCACACTGTAAATTGAGTTTATACCATTCCAACTTCTACAAAATATCTTTTCGTAAACTTATTCAAAGATCATTGTGCTTTTCATTTCTATAACTCATTTATTCATTTCTAGGTTTATTGAATCGGAAACAATGAAATATTTAAAATTTTTCTACATGGAACTTAAAATAGGTATGTACTACGTTAAATACCTTCTTGACATAGACTCCTATTAAAATAGTTAGAAAAGTATACCTCGGCCTTTCATGATGGGGTTTCTTCTTATTTAGTTAGTTCATTGTGTCGTATAATAATGTATTGGTACATTATAAGTGATTTTCTGTCTACAAGTGTGCGGGCACCGGTGATCGATAATGTGCCAAAAGAAACGATGTTGCTACCTGGTGGCTAGAAAAATTAAAAAGTAAATGAAAACAAGATATATGTTCAGGGAGATAAGTCAGAAACAACAAACGACGATAGAAGGGAATGGAAAATTCGGTGAGTAATGAACTATGAGGGAGTACATTGATGTGCCAAAACAAATTTACAACAAGGGTAAAATTGTAAATGTTTGATTAGCTCCATTTCATCTTCCGCTTAGAGCTCTGTAGGACACTGTCTCAGACTTTTCCTACAATATTGAGTCCATGTCCGTCTAAAGAGATCCAGCAAGAATGTCACGGCAGATTAACTTGTCAATACTATTTAGGATGAAACCGAGGTACAGAGTGATGAATTATCCGAGATATGGCCCTAGTAGGGGTGACTAGAAAAAATGAAACAGTAGAGTATCTTCGCAATACTATTTAGGATGAAACCGAGGTACAGAGTGATGGATTATCCAAGATATGGACCTAGTAGGGGCGACTAGAAAGACTGACACAGTAGAGTATCTTGGAAATACTATTTAGGATGAAACTGAGGTACAGAGTGATGGATTATCCGAGATATGGACCTAGTAGGGGCGCCTATACAGACTCACACAGTAGAGTATCTTGGCAATACTATTTAGGATAAAACTGAGGTACAGAGTGATGGATTATCCGAGATATGGACCTAGTAGGGGCGCCTATACAGACTCACACAGTAAAGTATCTTGGCAATACTATTTAGGATAAAACTGAGGTACAGAGTGATGGATTATCCGAGATATGGACCTAGTAGGGGCGCCTATACAGACTCACACAGTAAAGTAATCTTGGCAATACTATTTAGGATGAAACTGAGGTACAGAGTGATGGATTATCCGAGATATGGACCTAGTAGGGGCGCCTATACAGACTCACACAGTAAAGTATCTTGGCAATACTATTTAGGATGAAACTGAGGTACAGAGTGATGGATTATCCGAGATATGGACCTAGTAGGGGCGCCTATACAGACTCACACAGTAGAGTATCTTGGCAATACTATTTAGGATAAAACTGAGGTACAGAGTGATGGATTATCCGAGATATGGACCTAGTAGGGGCGCCTATACAGACTCACACAGTAAAGTATCTTGGCAATACTATTTAGGATGAAAACTGAGGTACAGAGTGATGGATTATCCGAGATATGGACCTAGTAGGGGCGCCTATACAGACTCACACAGTAGAGTATCTTGGCAATACTATTTAGGATAAAACTGAGGTACAGAGTGATGGATTATCCGAGATATGGACCTAGTAGGGGCGACTATACAGACTCACACAGTAAAGTATCTTGGCAATACTATTTAGGATAAAACTGAGGAACAGAGTGATGGATTATCCGAGATATGGACCTAGTAGGGGCGCCTATACAGACTCACACAGTAAAGTATCTTGGCAATACTATTTAGGATGAAACTGAGGTACAGAGTGATGGATTATCCGAGATATGGACCTAGTAGGGGCGCCTATACAGACTCACACAGTAGAGTATCTTGGCAATACTATTTAGGATAAAACTGAGGTACAGAGTGATGGATTATCCGAGATATGGACCTAGTAGGGGCGACTATACAGACTGACACAGTAGAGTATCTTGGCAATACTATTTAGGATGAAAACTGAGGTACAGAGTGATGGATTATCCGAGATATGGTACTACTAAGGGCGCCTAGAAAGACCAACACATTTGAAAGAAAGTAGAGAGTAATTCGGCAATATTACTTAAGATTAAACTGAGATACAGAATAATGGATCATACGGCAGTTATGGCAATATTTAAATTTACATGTTATTGGTTAATTTTCCTAAATAAAATCAATAACTATTTTCATGATGCCTTAATATTTTAATATGGCGTTTTATTACTGTGTAGGTCATTTTGATAGTTAATGGAATTTTTTTACTAGTTTAATCAAAATTCAAACCAGCTTAGCTTTTAACAATCCTACTATACTATATAAATTAATAACTGTTGTCATAAATTATCCTGGTACATAAATATATAAATCTGTATTATACAAGACTCATACTTTTGTCATATAGGAAACAGACATAGGATAAGAAACCCAACACTTGCTTATTCATGCATCAACTTTTTCATGCGGATACAACGGGTTAAATGACAAGTGCAAATAATTCATTAATATTCCTTTGTTCTCCATTGCAAGTGGATTATGGTTGTAGTCCAGACAAATGAAGGCTCTTAAGATGTGAAAAGACTATATATCTTTGATATTTTTAGTTTTAAATTAGTATTATTATGGTGTTTTATCACCGCGGAGGTCATTTTGATAGTTGTTACAATTTGTGTACTAGATTAAATCAAAAAGAAAACCAGCCTAGATTTTAACGAGCCAATTCCTATTACAAGCATAGTGCACTAAATTACGTAAAGTAATATCTGTTTTCCTGACTTATTCAGATACATATTTACATAGTTCAGGATTACAAACTTTTCAGCCTAGGGCTAATTGCTCTATATTTGTGATTTGGGATGTATTCCAGAGATATGAAGACTGTTAAGATGTGTTAAGACTATTTTCCTTTTTTTAAAGTTCAAAATTAGTAGTATTTGTTCTTTAACCTAATAATAATTAGGAATAGAAAGGTGGCAGAATATACTATTCTGTCAAACCAGCATCTTTATAAGCAGACCTCAAACCTTTTAATCAATTTTAACAACAGGAAGACTTGGAACTTAACAACTGTTCTTATTTGGTTGTTTTTTCTCACCTGAACCGTGCCAGTGTAACCATTCAGTAGCCAGTGTAACCTACACTACTACCAAGCTATAACAGTCAGGACACGCGCTACCCATTTGTTCTGTTCTGAGGCAGTTATTTTTTGAGTAGCTTCAGTTTTTCCTTGAATATTATAGTTCAAGAGAATTTTTTTAAGTAGAGGCCTATCCCCTTTTAAGACTTATTCTGCCCGTCCTCATTGACCACTGGCCTGTGCGAGGATCATAGCAAACAGAATAAAGGGGAGAGTCGATACAGTACGAGGTTGATTGTGCTGATAAAAAGTGTAACGATCACAGACAAGATTTGAACCTGCGCTATCTCTAACTCAGACCCAAAGTCCAAGGACTTAGACCGCTCGGCCATCAGCACTCCCAAACGGCAATTACGGTACCATAGATAAGCTTGTCAACGTTTTAAAATTTTCTGACGTCTTCACCGGGTATTTCCTACCTTTTATACTATTTCACAGTGGTGTTGACATTGAATGAGCTATTCCGTTACTTTTTATACAACCTTTAACAGAATAGCATAAGTCATTTAGAGCAATCAATGCATTTAGGCTTATTCCTCTCTTAGAACTTTATTTTATGAGAATTTAATATTTTTTACAATCTTAAAAACTTTGAAATCTGAATATTTACCATCCGTAAAATCAAGGTAACTGTAATAAAACCACTCAATTTGTTCTAAGAATATTATTCTGACTATAACTATCTATATATTTAAAATAATTTAAATATTTTACTGCAAACCATATTTTAATATTTTAAATTTAAGAATATCAACCGTTTACACTTTCCAAAAAATCCTCTCAAAAGGAGGAAAAAGGAGAAAGAATTGTTGTTGTAGTATTATCAATTAAAAAGCTGCTGCGTTTTAATATACTTTTACTAATTATTATTAATTCCACAGTTGAGTTGAACACTCCTAGCTGACTTTACATGTTTATTGCATATATAAAACAAGATGAATTCACATGCATAGAGACTACTTCTCGTAAAGAATAGTGAGTTCCTATACGTATATTATGCTACGTATTATTTGTTAACTGAGTGTGATTTCTGATGATAGAAAGACTGAGAATCCAAAAGATCTTATTCCGATAATAGGGAGCATATGCACGAAATTTCAAGTCTAATGACATTTCTCTCTAGAATAAAAGTTCAGTTAGACAGACAGAAAGACAGTGCGATAGTTCTCCGTCCGATCATGGGGAGCACGTGCATGAAATTTCAAGTCTAATGACATTTCTCTCTAGAATAAAAGTTCAGTTAGACAGACGGAAAGACAGTGCGATAGTTCTCCGTCCGATCATGGGGAGCATATGCATGAAATTTCAAGTCTTTATAAAATTTCTCTCTAGAATAAACGTACAGTTGGACAGACGGAAAGACAGTGCAATAGTTCCCCGTCCGATCATGGGGAGCATATGCACGAAATTTCAAGTCTTATGACCTTTCTTTCAACATTAATCGCTCAGTTAGACAGATGGACAGATAATGATACGGTTTTAAAAACCTACTGGGTAAATTCAATGAGATTTAAAGTTAACGTTGCAATACAATATTAAAGCCACAATGTTCAGATTTAAAATGTAATATGTACTATAGACGGACATGAGTAAAGAAATGAAAGTACGAAAACAAGAGGTGAATAAAAGCTGTATTGAAATAAATGTGTTGTCAAATACCTTTCATTTAATATCACTTGACTCGGGGACATATGACTGTTGCAGGCAGCAGTGTATGTAACTTTTCCCTGTTTACCAACTCCAAGGATACAGCTGTTGCTAATGTATGCGTCCTGAGGCGCCAACATTGTTTCTGTACATTGAAATTTGTTTTTTTGTCATGAACTTATAGAACTTGAAATATATCAAATATTTGAGTTAAATATATATATATATATATATATATATATATATATATATATATATATATATAAGCAATTGTTAAATATGATTTATTACTTAGTACAAATTAAAATAATTATCTTTATATTTTATTAAATTTATAATAAACATTTTACATTATATACAAATTTGAATTATTTAATCGTTCACATATATAATAGTTGAGAATTTGTAACATTAAAACAGGTGAAATGCCTGGTCCAGATTAAATTATTCTTGCATATGCAATATAATTAATTAAAATATCAAATAAAAATATCTTTAGAATGCAATATAATGTTTATGTATTAGTTTATCCATGTAAGAGGTAAATTCCAACGTAATTAAGGGTTTCCTCGTGCCTCCACTACAAGAAAGAGATTATTTTCCTGGAAATTAGATAAAAATTAAATGCTCTTGGAAATTAAATGTCAGGAGGAGTTATTTTGACGTTACATTCGTAGAACTGTGCGTTTTATATCAGCGTGGAAAGTTTTTAAGTTAACATTGTGTAGAGTTGCTATTAATTTAATTTACAATCGGTTTTTTGGAAATGTATGAATCAACCCTGATATTGTACATTATCCGATACAGCGTGTAAATTAGGTAGATAACGATTTACCGTCGGGAATTATGATATGTACATTTATTTAGAAGAAGAGTTTTATTGAATAGGTACAACTGAATGAATGTTGACTACATAAAATCTAAAAACAGGGCACCATCAATTACTTTTACTTAGAAACCTTTTACTTACAATAGATGTCCTGAATGATGTCTTAAGATGATTGATAATCATTGTAAAGGCCCCAGTGCATCATCAAAATCCTCCTTTTGTTAGTACCTGCCCTTAATCAAATATCCTTTAACATGGATTCCTTTTTGGATGGTTAGATTTCAGAGATATATTGAAAGAAAAATAAATTATATAAAAATCCCTATAAACGTCGTCCTTACTGATTTGGCTTCATAAGTTGGTTCATTTGGTAACCCGGCCTATTGTGTAAGTAGTAAGTATCTCCGGGGTCAGTTGTAATCATTGGAGAATATCCATACTAAATATTGTTCTTATTAGAAGTATAAGGGCAGTAAATCGGATGGAAAGGGATAGTGGAACAATGCATTACCCTTAGAAGATTGTTTGTTACAAACAGAATAGTTATGTTACGACATAGTGTGGATGAAATCATAATTTACTAGTAATCCAACAATTGTCTCATTGAGTAGTAAACCTTACGATTTAGTCTAGTCTTTATACGAGTCGTAATCATAGAATGCATTGATTTCTTAGGGGAGAAACTCATTTCTCCAAGATCAGTTTAATAAGTAGTACTTGACTTACTTTATGTCTTCAGATCAATTCCAACGATGTTCTTGTGTTTCACTTATCCAATATAGTTATTATATATTATTATATAAGACTCAACTTGAAATTTATGAAAAGGCATTAAACATGTTGAGGGTCAGAATATTTAAAGGTTTAACTGAACACCATTCTTTATAGTTCTTTATTATTTTACTAGAGAAGAATGAAGACGGCTGAAATTAAATTGATTCAATTTTGTTTGAGTGATTTTAATTGAATGGGATAGCAAAAAATAACTTCAACAAAAATTATTTGAAATAGTAAAATTTTTTACAACCGTTATTTTTTACAATCTCTGTTCCATTTATAATTTTATATCCTTGGTCCAACTATATCAGGTATTATACCAAATTTAATATTTTTTTAATAAGTAACGCATCCTTCATTAGTGATAAATATACACGCCGCAATGCGGATAGTTTTCACTGTAGTAAAAAATGTATTTGTGACTATTACTTCCATTTGAAATGGTCATGGGCACAGTTATAAATATCTGAAAAGATTTTGATAGATGATTTGAATAGTATTTTTATACTTGTATTAAATGATCTTGTGCTTTAATAAGTCTTTAAGATTTTGAAAGAAAAACTAACAGAATATTTGATGGAAGTTGTTGGAAAATTATATGACAATTTATAATTTATATATTTATAATTACTGTTTTAAATATTTCCAAAAACTTTAAATAAAAGCGATTCAATTTGGATAAAGTGTTGGAAGTTGAATCTATATGGTTTATATTAAACATAGAATATAAAATAGTTTAACTAATCTTCTCAAACTTTTATCAAACTTGTAAGGTCTTTATGGAACTTCTTCGATATTAAATAAACTTTGGAAGTTCCTACCATACTTCGGAGACCAGTACTGAACTTAATACCCTAGCAATACCTGTGATGTTTATTACAAGTGTTTAAATACCATTTTAGAAATCAGCAGATACTTAAATATCTCTAGTAGGGCATACAATAGGCATCCGAGATAAATTATATCAGATAATGAAAAAATAAAAAACTTTTGTTGTGCGAGTCTTCCACAGTGATCCAGTTTTTGTCAGTCTCAGGCATTGTTAGATGTCTCCGGTGATATAGAACCTATTGTCAACGAGTAATGTCATCGGATAAAGTCGTGGAAATGACATGAGCTTACTCACAATATTTACGTGTCTTTCGTATTTATAGACACCTTAGTATGTGTGCACATGCAAAAGTTTTCAGAAAAACAAAAATCCACTTACTACGGTTGATAAAAGTGCCAATACAACAACTTATGCAATTTCTTCGATAATTATTTTGTGGTTATGGATGTTACCCACTAGTGGTTGTTTGCCCTAATACTCTAAAGACCATATACTATTGAATTTACAACCAAAATAAACATATAATACTATGATCTGTATGGGTAAATTTCACACTAAAACAAAACTATTGCACAAAAAGAACAGTACCTCAATGTAATTCATAAGATACACATAAGTAGCAAGGGCTCAGAGGGTGGATACCCTTGATCAGAGAGAGAGAGAGAGAATATTATCTACTTTACAGTAAAAAAACAAGAAATATAGTTGTTTTATAAGTAGTTGTTTTACATTAATTAAAAATAAATAAATAAAACTATTTACTGTAGAAATATTGAGTCACCTTCTTATCTTCGTAAGTTATAGATGTCTGAAAGAATATATCTTAGGAGTGAGTAGATTGAAACACAAAGAGAAAAGAAGCCAGTAACGAGAGATCAAAAGGGTCCGCAGGGACCATCTCAGCTGCAGCTGGTCAAAAGTATAATGCGCTTCTATAAGATACTTTGTGTTAGTGGCCTAAAGCTTGCAGATACTAAGGTCATCTCTTTCACCGGATCAATAAGAGCGTCTAATATGTTACTAAGCTTTATATTGTAATTTTTATACAAAATAGACTTACTTTTTTAGTGTAATTTTCACACATAGGATAGGTATCACATATAGAATAGGTGGAATGAAATTTGACAGATATGATGGCTACTAAATATTCTACTAAACCTTCGTATGTTAGTAAATACTCTTTTCCGAGAGCCATTAGTCGTGACACCTATGAAAACGAAATAATTACATAAGTTGTGGGAATTTACCGAAGTAAAGTGTCTGTATCATAGTAATCTGAAAGAATAAATTTTAAGTTAGCTGCATTACTTATGAATTTTCAACGAAGTTGGGAATTTGATGGTTCGTGGGCTGGCAGAATAAAAATATTAAAGAGAGTGGGAGCAAGAGTAAGGAAGGGAGGGAGAGAGAGAGAGAGAGAGAGAGAGAGAGAGAGCGTCTTTTCACTATTATCAAGATTTAATAAGCCTCAGAGAAAAATTATATTACTGATTACAACACCCTTTGCACAAGCCACCTCTTTATATGACGTCTGAAGTTGAAGTTCTTCAAGTTTTTCAGCTCATCCGGAAAGAGACTGAATAATCTGGAACCTGGCTTCTTCGTAAACAGTGCTGTGCAATGGGAAGAAAGGTTGAAGTGATGCGCATGCCTGGTTTAATTGTGGTTGATAGCTGAATTCATTATTGAGCTACTTGTATATGCAACCAATGTTGCTCCTAAGATTGAAGCTGACAACACTGTTAGGTCAGCTACAGGTTAAGGTCTGCTATAGCTTTCACGAAATCACAGTCCAGCCATTTCTCTAATAGCCCTCTTCTGGATCAGTAATCTCTCCAAAATGGAGCTGAATGGTCCTCCACAATACACGGGGTTTAGCAACTCATGGTGCTGATGTTATAGCGGGAGAATCGACAGATATTCAGCGCTCAAAATGCGTGCATTAATCTAAAGCTGTAAAATTGGGTAAAGCAGAGAATGGGTACCTCAAATACGAAAAAATTTATATAAACATAAAGAAATCAAATTCAATGAATTACATACATACGATGAGACACAGCGTTATTTAGGTAAGTAAATGAATATTCTTTTAAATACCTGTCATTTATATATGTTTAATAACGATTTATATTTGAAGTAATAATCCAATATAGAGACAGATGAAAACCAAAGTGAATTTATTGCCTAGAAAAGTGCTGATATAAAAAATATTTATAAGATATGCTTTTAAAAGGGGACCACGTAACCTCTATCCTTCCCATGTTAATTTTGCCAACTTTATGTACCTTTTTCTCAAAAAACTATAAAAAATGTGTGCTTGAAATTTTTACCCTATGTACTATACAACTTTTTGTACACATTTATAACTTTTTGTAATAATTGGTTCATAGTAGGAGTTTTGTTAATTTTTTTTTGTAAGTGTAAACAAAATTATAAAAAAAAATATGTTTTAATTTTGTAAAAAATGCTTAGGTATAATTTACAACAACCAAAAGTTATAAAAATGTAGAAGGCTATAAGGCAAACACAACAACAAAAACTGTATCTTGATATCTTGTATGATTGCTGAGAAAAAGGTACATACATAATAAAAAAGTAAACTTTCGGAAAACGCAAAAGAAAGAAAACAAAGAGAGTTTTTGACATTACCTATTTATTTAATACGATCCAGTTGCATATGATGGTTGGTCTGGCCCCTCTTCCTCAGCATACAACTCCTCCAGTTTCTTTTTAGATAGTTGTTTTGACTGTCTGGCTTTTTTTTGAATTTCTGCATTTAGTCGATCCGCTCTCCATAGGTCATCAAAGGTTTTGAATACTTTTGCAGAGTGTTTTCCAACTTGAGGGCCCAAATTATTCAGAACCAAGCACTTGCTGATGTTTCCTTTGTTGAAGACACTAACTGTATCATAAGCTCCCAGTTGAAGTGTTTTTAGTTGAACAAATGTATTCGTCGGAATTCGGTTCCATACTACATTGCTGAAGGATTCATTGGGGTTCTGGCTTTTTCCATGCAAGCATTTTTTTTAGTAAATCAGGTGCAGCTAGATCCTTGTATATAGGCTTTACAACCTCCATGATAGCTTCAGGCAGATAAAAATGCGAAGTATGGTCATATTTTTCTTTATTTTGCTGATATTTACACCATGATGATTCTCCTTTAGGACACAGCCCATGGCTTGGTTTTATCGTTAGATGATATCATATCGAAAAAGCCAGCCCATATTTCCTGCTTCATATCTTCTAAAGTTTTGTTAGTGTTCCTTATTATAGCAAGGCCATAAAAGGTTCGTAATTTGGTAACGGCAACATTGGTTAGGGGGCCACGACCAGATATTGTCTTATTATCTTATTGTAAAACGTAAATAATGTAATTGCAATATGTGATCAGCTGTGCAGACGACCAATAGTGAATGTCAGTAGTTTTTTTATGACAAACTACACCAAAGACTAACAAATCTAAAGGCATAGAGATGTGTCTTGATTATAATATATCTTACTGTAACAAACACACAACTTTGCTGCTCACGACTAGTCCATGAGGAAAATTTCTCAGTGTATAGCAAACTTCAAAAAAATGTTTCAAGCATTTATACTTATCATATTTTTATCATTTATACATCATTTTAAACAGGAAAAAGAGTACAATTATTTTAAATTATAACCTGAAAATTGACAATTTTTCGATTTTTTGGTTACACGGTTCCCTATATTAAACCTAGTTATTGTACACTTATGGTAATACAACAAATATTTTCCCGAAAAACTAGTGCAAATGTTTTGTTTGCTTTAGAGCAACATTTGTATTAATTATAAAACAAACTGTATTCAAATGCTTTAATATTAAAAAAAAATGTAATTCAATTCCTGATTATTCTGGAAGTTTACACAATTAATGAAAATTAATACTCATGACACTAATTGAGTTTTTCTGTTAAATCATTGCTAAACTTCTGAGTGTTTTAGAGCTTGAATCTTATACGTTTATATAACAATTCCACTTATTAGTTGTATTAAAGGAATAGGTAATTATGTTAATAATTGTGTTTTGAAATAAATAATATATGGAATCAGCGTTAGCTTAGATTGTTACGTGAAGAATTTACTTGTTTTTACATAATTTGAACAGTATTAGTTATGTTTAGTAGTGAAGTTTTCGGATAACATTTTGTTTACCGGTAATGAGTATACTACTTTAACAATGATATGATATATTACAATTTACGGAATCAACACAGCACAATCATAATTTCCTAAATAATGACGCAAAATAATCATCCTGCAACACAAGTAAATCTGATGATGAGAAGAAAATCTCTCCATTGTGCAATTTTCCACAGAGAACCAGCTTTTGTCAGTCTCAGCCAATCACAGCTATTGTTAGATGTCTGCGGTGATATAGAACCTATTGTCAGCAAGGAGTGTCATCTGGCACGAAAGCTCAAGAAAATGTAATGAGCTTGCTTATAAAGCCTTTATGTTTTAGCATTTATAAAAAACCCTCAGTGAAACGCTAATAATATTAATTCTTTAAATGTATGAAAATTAATATTACGGAACTGATTAGGGACATATGTTTAAATAGTTTGTTTAATATTGATACTTTCTGAACACTAAATTTAAATTGTTGTTTAAGTTGTCCATTACGTGTGATAAGCATGAAAAATGCGGCATTTACAATATCAGAAGTTTTAAAGTATAGGAAATAACACAAACAGCCGAATGATTTGTTTCTTGTAATAGTTGCTCTTTAGCTCAGTAAAACTGGTCAGAACTGAAGAAAAATTTGCATTTACAAAAATTGTTATTCAAACACTTGCATAACTTAGAGAAAAATTTAAATTAATATTTGTTTCAATGCTTTTAAAGACTAGTCAAAATTATACACCAAAAATTTTAGAAAAAACAAACATTACATTTTACATACGTTTAAGCACACATTAACGCAGTTCCATATGTTACCACAACTCAAAGTGGATGCATTTGTATTATGTACGTTTTATCTTTGATGGATTTAAATCCTTGAATTAGCAAACCTGGATAGAAGCCAGACTGAAACTTCTTTTATAGGCGACGTCATAAGAATAAAATATGTTTCATAACGCATATGAAGGCTGAGATAGTATACGAGTTTCTTACTAGTTTTAACGTTAATATTGCTGGATTCCATTGCTTGAAACAATATGTTTAAAGAAACAGCTTAACATTATTAATTTATGTACGCATTTAATAATATAAAAATAACGTTTACAATTATTAGTCTTTCATTATTTTGTTGGAAAAATCTTCATTGCATTGGAATTTCGTTGAATTCATTTACTTCTCTAATCATGTTACTGGTAATTCGTTATCTGAATCAGAACTATAAATTATTTAATATTTTTACACTAAGTGCTATGTGTAAATTGAATATTATCTTTTTATGTAAATATACTTATATAGTATTTAAAAAATGTGAAAAAATACATTTTATTGATGCAATTCTCCTCAACCTATTTCTACAAATGCAATACTAAATTTTCATTCTTTAAGAAATTGCTTTGTGCATGCAATTTTATGAAAGGCATTTAATAATATTTGGTGTAATAACCAAAATATATATTTTTACAGAAACATTTGTAACATCAGTTTTTTTGTTACATTTTTAATTCAACAGACGCTATTTATTATTTTCGTTTGAAAATATTTTGACAATTCCATGCTTAATATTGAGTTCGGTTAGAGTTTAGTAGAATTGGATCCAAACCAGATTCTGCACCATAACCCAAACTATGTTAAGAGTTTTAAGAAATAACACAGGCCTTTGCACACGGACATAATAAATTTCTCTGCACCATGTTTGTACTGGTTATAAATTATAAAATATATTTCCTAGATCAATAAATACATCTTTAGAAAGTGTATCCAGGGGGTTATAAAACATTCTGCGTAAAATAAATGCAGACCTTCCTTCTAGTTTTACTTGATAAATTTTTAAATATATATTATCTAGAATATTAGGAGGAATAATTCTAAATTTCTATAAATAGACGGCCGTGATTCTTGTCTCGTGGAAAGTGAGACTTAAATATGTTTCCTAACCACATAGTAAATGGAATGGATAAAATATTGATAAATTAGAGCAGTAAATCAATAAAAAACCTAGAGATTACTGAAGAAGAGTAATGATATCTATAAAAAGACAATACACCTCCTAAAAACTGGAATCTACGGATTCTTCATTTAACACAATCATGTAATTCAGTGCTTCCTATAAATGTTCTATGTGTATTTGTGAGTAGCATTGCCCAAATGACTCATCAAGACACTTAGATTCTAGGTAATAACGAGTTTATTTACTTGTATCTTGGAAGAATAGATAAAAAGAAAATGTATTTACCAAGGATTTTTCCGGACATTTTCCATCGTTCATTGAAACTAAAAATCAGAAACACTACGTTTCTAGATATGCAATCTAATCTCTTCTTTAGATAAATAACTAACCTAATACATAATTACAAACTAGGTTAAATAAACTAATCATACCAAAGCGTTTTGGCACGCCTAGGTCAGGAATCACAACTACCATGTTGTGTGTAAACTTCACTTGCCATCGTTCAGTGAAACAAAACATCGGTAACACTACGTTTCAAGATCTCCAATCAGATATCTTCTTTCAATAAATAACCTAATACATAATTACAAACTAGGTTGAAATAAAAAAATCATACCAAAACGTTGTGACAGGAATCACCATGTTGTGTGTCAACTTCACTAACTCTAAAACATGTACTTAATAAAAAAACTATACACAACATCAATCATTAAAACTGAAGCGCAGAATACAGGTCACAATACGTCTGCATTTTTCTACCAAAAAACTACGTCTTCATAACCCTTCCATCGTCAAAAAAACTTCAAACAAAGGAATTTATTTACCATTTGCTTAAGACGTCTTTTGATAAAAACAAATATCAATCGGTTAGATCTGAGTGCCGTACGCTAGTAGTGCATCCTCGAGAGTAATGAGAGGAATATTCGTTTTTAAAGGCCTGGTTTGCTCATTGTTTCCTTATTTATGCTTGTATCTATCAAAACTTTCAACTTTCATGTGTTTTATGATAAACATTATTGATACCGAACAAAGAAAAAAGGTATTAATAATACCATTTCATGTATTTCGTTTGAATTTACTTCAAAACGACTAAATTTCAATCTTTTTACTTATTTATGGATTTCTACAATTATAATGTCAATGTTAACAGTACTTGTTGTTGCAGTTGTTACTTTTTTGTTTCGTTTTGTAAAATGTTACTTTCATAACATATTTTTCAGCTTTGTATGTGCATATACGCTACTGTTAACTATTTATTTACATTTTATTATTTGCTATCTAATTTTCACATTATATTTAAATGGTCTGTACCGTTGGAATAAATAAATATAAAATAAAAACAGTACAACTTGAATCTATATAAACGCTTTAAAGTTTTTAAATAAATGTGTCTTAATTAACACAAACGTATTGAGTAAAAATAATAAGAAACAAACCAAATAACACTAGTGATAACAGTTAAAGGGTGAAGGTAAATTTGAGGAGTTGATCAAGCATTTGTTACTTCCATTGGGACCTGTCCTTCTCAAATTGGATGCTTTCTCAGTGAGATCCTAACAAAATGATGCGCAACTTCTTATCTAGAGTCTATAACGTAAAGTAATAAAGCAAATCTCAAAACATTTATAAATATCTTCGTCTAGGCCAAAACAAAGGTATTGTAACCTAACTGGTTTGTTTACTCAGTCCGCATAAAGTTTACAAAATAGGCTCGCATTATTCCTGATAACCTGATGAGTGGTACAAGCTTCCAAGACGAAGATAGTAGTAGTTTCAAAGTTGTGGACATCTTACAAATTCAATGTTGAGTTTAAAAAAATATATACGATTTAGGGCACGATTTAGCAACAATTTTAAACATTATAAATAAACGCAAGTTAGCTTATATTATCATAAATGTATGACTTAAACAATTGGCCTTCTAAATTGTTCATCAATTCACGTTACCAATGTAGGGTGAATAAGCACGTAAATTTCATACTGTTAAACATGTAAGTACTATTTCAAATAATGATCATTTAAATAATTTTATTAGTAATTTTACCTGTCATATTTGTTACTTATACCGATTTTAAAGTTGTAATTAGATCTTTAGATTATGCATATCTCAGTATAAAATCAGTGTTACAATATGATACACTAAAGCAGAAGTACCGAAGCTCAAGCCCTACTTGCCCCAAACTCCTAGTTGATTGAGGTTCACCTCAAATCGAATGTCCAATCACGGAAACCTTTAATCAGTGTCTGGTATTTTCACAACAGCAGATCAGACGATAGATACCAAGCCCAGCATTGCTCTTGTTTAAACATTGCAAGAACTGGTCAAATCCGTAATTAAACAAAATAACTTCTTGTAATTTAATAAAAAATGTATGAATTTTATTTTTACCATCAATGTTTGAGTAAAAGCTGCTTGGTAAGTATACAATTGTAAACATTAGGTAAAAATTTATAACTAGCTTGGAAAAATTAAAGAGGTCTTAAGTCTTCTTGGCATTCTGCAAACATAACTGGTTAATTCTTTTGAGATTATTAATCTCAGTTCTGATTAAATTAAATATTTTTATTTCTCTCTTTTCATCTATTCATGGATAACAATAATTGATTAACAAACATATAATAATTTTACAAATTACACTAGGCTGTTATAATTCTACTAGCACAGTAATCAACGAATGCTTCATAACTATATATAAACCTTGATTCTTTACCTGTTCGTTTATCCATACTCTCAATGCAAGCATTATTTGTAAGTGAAATCCGAAGCGAAGCACACTTTAGATTGTTTCAAAACCTTAATCTTTTAGAAAAAAATGAAACCTCTTGGCCTTATAAGCATACCTCTTATATAACTTTGTTCGTTTCTACGTCACAGATTGCAGGCTTTCCAAACTTATGTACAACACATGTGATCCAATACTCCCTTCAAGTTAATATGTTAAATCTTTAAAGTTAATCATTCAAGATAATCTTCCAAGGAAAAAATAATTATTGTCTTCCTCAATAGTCATTTTCAGTCCGATTATCTTCTTTTTCTATGTTGGTGACATCATTACCTCATTGGAAAATCATGCAGTAATATGCTCTGCACAAATTATTTTTCTAAATAAATGTTGGAACGAAACGCATTTGTTACGTTAACAGTTTTAATCAACATTTCCACAGCCTCTTAGTAATAAAATATTCCTTTAACATAAAACATTTTGAAGTGGTCTTTGGGTTCTTGAGTGCCTTTACGTTTTTTCTTTTCTTTGGACAAAATGCTGAGAAATTAAATTTCTCTTCGTTTGAAAATAACATCGCGCAGCTTCCGGAGTTCTAGCACTTTTAAGTTTGGGAATAGGATCATGTTTAAACAGTATTTAAGAAGAAGTCTTCATTTTGAAATTCCTTCACTTTGGTTGTGATATGACGTAGAATGTTCACTTATTCGGCTCTGAAGATAACTTAAAAAGTTTATGTATCCCCACATGGTCTAATAGTTTTTACTGGGGGGTGGAATGCGCACACAATCAATTTTGAGTGCATTATAACTGAAGAACATGCCATCTGCACCATAGAAAAACTTTTATTTAGAGACTGTTTTTGTACAGATCACTTTAAAAAAGTTTTCACTCGTGATTCTATTGAGGTTTTATACCTTGGAAATGACGATACACTTTATTTCTAAATCTCATGTGTCTTGTACGACGACCAAATGTACACAGCATGAAAGCAAAGTCAGAGAATGCTCTTGGTCTGGGAGACTCGGTACAATAGCTCCTGAGCATTCGCCTTTACAAGCAGGTGTTACTTCACAGCAGCTTACATGATTTTCTCATGTATGATTTGTAAACAAAAAGCATAATAATTGTATATCTGGAATTGAAGTGAGGAAGATTGATAGTGAGCTACATACAAAACATGCTATAATGCATACCTAAATGAAAGTTTTATGTGGTATATATGTCTAAATTTTGCTAAGTACGTGTATTTTTTATGGAATAATAAATATACACAACAATATGATGGATGATATCAACAATATATTGCGTAAAATAATATTATTTTATAGTACATATATCTAACTAAGTATTTATTATTCCTAGTACTTATAAAGTACTTACATTAAGTATTCCAGTCCCAATGTTTAAATATATAATGTCAACACTTATGTACGTAATTAAAAACTATACTATTTGTCCAATTTTTAAGTTTACAGGGTATAAAGAGAAAAAATTGTGTTATAGTTCACAAATCCTAGATAAGAAACAATCCAGTATAGAACTCAGAAACATTAGTGTGTATTTCCGTGATATTTCTGTTTCTTGTGCTATGCCATATTTTAAAATAAATTATATACAAACATTATAGTTTGAGATTAAAATCCATTGAAAATTCATTAAGTAAACTGTAATTAATTATGTATGGGTAGTATAAAGATTTTATTGTGTCTATTATTATTCTTCAAAACCAAAAATAAATGCTATCACGTAAAACAGCTTAAACCGATTTGTTTCTTTATTGATGTTCTTAATATTGTTACTATTCAGCTGTATTTAATATTATTTCTTTCTATCTATTTAGCTATTTCTTTTAGCTATTTAAAGAGTTAAAGCTCTACCCAGGATAATATAATTTGTATACGTAATTACGTGGATATTAACGTGTTTTGCTCTGATGCGTAACTGTTATTTTGTTTTGTAGTGTATTAGACATTTTACTGTAAATTTTATAGCACTATTTGTCTATTTTCTACTTAGATATTAGATGAATTCTATGAAATTTCAAAATTCTCACAAAGTAGACAATATAAAAAATTATAAATATTAAAATATAAAAAAACTACAAATATGTAATAGCATTATCCCCGGACTAATCATAACAAACTTTATCACACTTTAACATTTACATTCAACTTGTTCTTTTTATATTCAAGGTGAAAATTACAGCAAGTATTTACTTCAGAGTGTACAATCATTAATTACTTTCAAGAGTGAGAAATCAAACTTTCGAGAATAATGTTTTCAGCAGAAACTTTACCCAAACAAAATAACTTAAAAATACGACGTACAAATATTTCTAAGAATGCTTTTATAACCCTCGCTTGATTTTATACTTAAATGATAAATTTTAAATTATGTACTTAAAAAATATTCAATTTGTATAAGTGGGTGATTTTATGAAATTATATAAATAGGATAGTGTTAAGATACCATTTTGCTTTTTTTTAGTTTGCAAATTTTTTAATAAAATTAATAAAATATATATATATTTTAGACCGGAAGTATGGGCGTAATTAGTCGCTTTTAAGTTAGTTAATTTAGTTAAGTTAAAGCAGGCATCTTAGACCTGTGCATGTATATAAATATTTTCTTGATCGGGGCAACAGTGCAAACTCAAGCATGGCATCAGAAATATAATTGATTTGAACTAGAAATTCACATTCAAGCGCAAATATTATAATTAAAGCCATTCGAAATTTCGTCTTACATCTTAAGTTCCTATCACTGAACACTGAGATAGTATGTACCTAAAACTTGTCTAATACTGTTTCAAAATTATCTATTTCATTATATGTGGGGTTATTGTAAAGGTAAGGATGTAAAACTTTGGATTCCTTCTCATTGGCCTAGAATAGTCTAATTGTTACTAAAACTGTTGGAGCTACTAAATTAAACATGTAATATTGGATAAAATGTTCAGTTATTTCTTAAGTAGCCTACTTATAAAACTGCCTTTCTAACTTTAATAGAAAATGGATCACTATATTACAATATCTGTTACTGAATATAACTATCCATAGGGATGTTTAGAATTTCATTTAAATAAAAATACAATTTGTGTTTCCATATTTCATAAGGAAATGCGTGTGAAGCCACGGGTAACTGCTAGTTTTCGTATAATGGTAATCTTTTGTTAACAATTTGCTTCTCTTTAATTGTTAAATTACCTTTCTAATGTTGCTTTCCTTTTACTGTTATCTATACCTATAACCCAATAGGGAGTTTCCTTGGATCAAGAAAAAACCTATGTAACAGAGTTTTAAATGTTGTTGTCTTCATTTTATAAGAGCTACAGCAAACCTGACGATGAAATAAAAGTAAAGATTTGAAAAGACTTTTTTCTATATAGCATAGTGAGTTTAAGAAATATAAACCACACAGATAATCGAGTGACTACCTAATACTTTAAATAAGAGATTCTGAATACAATATTTCATGTGATATTTACGGTGTTCATACATGTTGTTTATTATATCGGAGAGAATGTAAAGTATATAAGTTTATGTCGCAAAGCAACGTTATCAAATAATTCGATTGACCAATTCTATATAAATCGTCACTTGACTTTTAGCTGTAATAAAAATTTGAAATGTAATATCGTATTTAAAGGCAATATTCCACTACGGTAGTTTACAGATCGAGCAGAATATATACTGTTGTTACATAGAAGACGTGAATTTTTACTGCAAGTTGAAGACTTACGCTTGTTCATAGATGCGGAGTCAAATGAAATTCACTTATTAAGAGTAATTGTATTTTAAGGGAGCATTATTTAATATTTAATTAAGATACTAGATTATATAATAAAACAAGTGCTAATACGTGCACAAAACTATAAAGAGTTTGATTGTGTTGCTGAACATAACAGAGCTTGTAACTGACAGCTGACGGCAAACTGCCAGCTCGCCTCTACACAGTCAAGTGATTTACACATTACCATACATATTGCTTCATCCCACTCCAGATGCAGGTAACTCCCTATAATTATAACGAGACTTTTCAGTTAAATAGGCAACGTAATACTTGTAAATGACTGAATGAAAAAAGTTTATAACTGACCGAGGATTATATGAATATAATTAATTTTTACTAACGATACATTAGTATTATTCAGAGTAATCACAAACTTAGGGTAGGTAGTAAAAGGGACCTGCGAATTATTGAATTTATCGGATTTGACGTGATCTGGAGGACCCTTAGGTATTGTAATTTTATGGTAATTAACTTATGTATCTAAATTGAAAAAGCCTTAGCGAACTTAATTACTTAAAGGGTTGAAAAAATTCCGTTTACGTCTATTTTTCTCTCTATCTGGCTGACTGTAGTTTAAATATTGATTTC
This sequence comes from Homalodisca vitripennis, assembly GCF_021130785.1. Taxonomy (NCBI): domain Eukaryota; kingdom Metazoa; phylum Arthropoda; class Insecta; order Hemiptera; family Cicadellidae; genus Homalodisca; species Homalodisca vitripennis. The sequence continues at coordinate 35,676 of NW_025781082.1, read as the reverse complement.
TATACAAACTACATCTTTAATTAGATTGAATGGGATTAAATCAGCAGAAATTGACGGTTTTTGACCAATGTAGGCTTCTCAGACTTCTGCATGTGTATAAAATATTCCAGTTTGGAGTATTTTATATTATTCTATTACGAGTATTATTCACTATAGATTTGACACATCTTATATAATATTAATTATTATATTTATATAGCTATTTCTATCGAAGAGTTTTGAAATTTTAACTTCAGTAGCAATAGACAAAGAAATATAAAAATAACTTTTTAATGTACCTGTTTTAATGTTGTCTTTTATTAGAAAACTTAATTATTAGGTTGAAATATGATAAGAATTTAACGTGGAACAAAGCAACACAAGCACCCACGTTATTTTATTTCTTTAATACAGACCATCATGTAATCTCAAGTTTAAGTTAGAGAAAAACTATTCACTCGTTAGTGATTGTTAGTAATAATAAACTGATACAATGAAATATCAAAGGTACAGAGAAAACGTAAGGAATGAGTTATCGCACGAAGGAGAGACGGACGGATAGACATCTATTTGAATTTTTTACTCAAAATGAATTTCTTGGACCCAGAGGAAATGTTATGCCAACTTGCAGGTTTATAACTGCCCTTCCTTGAACTATTGAAAAATCGGGCAGATAGACAGAGAGGCAGGAATAAGGACTGCCTTGTAAACCTTTGACCCTAAAACCAATAGGGTTCTTCCTGCGATCAAAAATATTCAAACTATAGTCTTCTGTTAAGTATTAGGTAACAGCGTGACTATTTTCCTGTCTATTAGTATCTTATACACTACTGCAGTTAATTTCCTTACTACTTTTTTGACAAATAGTATGAACTGCATACTATTTTATAAATATTATGAAAAGGCGTAACGATTGAAAACCATAATTTTCTAAAGATGGCAACGTCAAGCCAAACCAGGTACGCGGTATAACCGAAACTCTGGAGCGTAAATTTAATCAACTCAAAGCACAATACATGCTCGCAGTTGAATGGGGCTTTATTAAATTCTCCACTGAAATGCTGTTCTTTATCATAATTCGGTTTGTGATTATAAATATTGTGCCACAACTTGGAATGTATTACAAGATCAATGCTTTATACGTAAATAAAATTTTTCATCTTTAACAGTTTTATAATTTTGATGAGATATAGAGTGACAAGAAAAATAATGCTTTTTATTTTTATTTAATAAGAAACTCATCTAGCATCATTATTTTACTTAAATAAATACAGGTTTTAACATGTAATCATATAAATTTTAAACACATATGTCACATACGGCCTAGATTGTATCATACTTAAATTTAACTGGAGTAATGAATTATATATATATATATATATATATATATATACATACAGTATATATATATACGAGTATAATAAAATTATATATATATATATATATATAGGTTGACAGTTAAAATATAAATAATGTAAACTGTCAATCTTTGTTTTAATAACAAAAACTTCATATGTGCAAAATTTATCGTCATTCATACACCAAAGAGTTCAATAAACCAGAATATTAATTGGTAACAACATGTATTCAATACAACTTAGAAACCCAACACAACATTAAAAAAGATTGCAAACACAACAGTTTTAGATTTTATCCTAATAATAATGTACCTATGTTACGTTTTTAATGTCAAATTAAATATTAACGTGACAGTAGCCTTATTGACTTTACTATAGTTCATTTTTCAGATAAGATTCTACTTGTATTTTAAATACTTTTATTCATAATTTTTCTGCTTTTCAATTTAAAGTTTTCTTTAAGATTTAGTATTTAAAGAAAACTATCTTAACTTCCAAGGAAATATTTGTAATAGTTCTTATTAATATTACGTGGTTGGTGTCCTAATTATAAACTTGCAAATTTATAGTAAAAATATCTACTAACGTAATTCAAATCTTGAAAAATTTTGTCTTCGGTAAAATAACAGTAACTTGCAGAACAATCTTCAGTAAAATAATAGTAATGTACTACGCAGCTATCTTCAATAAAATAGTAACAATCTGTTGCTGCTCAATAAACAATAAAGTGATAAAAATGTACTGCAGAGCCATCTTCAGTAAAATAATTACTGTTTACTGCAGATCAATCCTCAGTAAATATAATACTAATTAACTGCAGAGCCATAACCATTGACTGCGGAACCTTAACAATTTACTCCAGAATTTTCTTCGGTAAAAGAATACATTAATTGGTGCAAGACTTTATAATTGGAGAAAGGTGATCACAGCGACATTGAAATATTTGAAGATAGCAACCTTGAACTGTTTCAATGTGTTATTATATTAGCAATCCATGGAAAAATCTGTATAATTTATATCTGCAGATACGTTTAATTGGTATTAAAAGAATACAATAGATACATACAATATATATTAAACGTAATACAAATTTTAAATTCTAGAAAAAGATCTTTGAATGTTGAAGTTGAAGTAGTCTGACGAAGTTGTGTTATACCTTTTGTAACTATAACAGTGGCAAATGTGATGTGATCCTGTGATCCTGTAAAACCTCCCATCGTCAATAACACACGTTAAACAAAGAATATTGTTTGTATTAATTTTATTGTGATCTTGTATTTAAATCGCTTTGCTGTAACGATTACTTTACTCCTAGTTAAATTCGAAAACTTAAGAGCCATACCGCTTTAGCACTATTTTTGTTAATGTATTGTTTTACCACCTAAAATGGTGTAACCGACGGAAATAATTAAAATTAAACAAATAGAAATAAATAAAAAATACATATACTTGCGTATGCAAGGGTTAAAAAGCTAGTTTCTGCCTCATTCAGTTTTGTGCACACAATAATATGCAGAGTTGCAGCCTGCAGTAAAGTTCTACCATTGAGCCTTATTCAAGGTCATCTAAATGCATGAACTAGCTGTATAAGTGATGCCAAGGCAAGTCATTAAATCTTTATTGGTTTAGTTTGATAAATTTAAACAACTTATGTCTTGTATTTAATAAATTACCATAATATCTTACTTTACACGCAAAACACAAATTGAACTCTACTTCCAGCAAAAAAACAATTGTAAGTACTTAGTTTGATTTCATTCATGAAGATATTTTTAGCTATTATTTTATAGTGTAATATAACTGTTAAATGCATACGGTTTGAGTAATAAATGTTGTGGTTTAAGCGTTCATGGAAGTGACATTGAACATCCAATACCAACAAAATACATCTCCAAATCTGATATTTAGGATTTCGTATTGAACATATTTAATGGATACTTAGTTTTAGAAAATATTCACATATTTATAAATACTTTACTGCAAAATTTACCATTTTACACCCATCGGAAAGTAGGATCTTGTGTGCAGAGGCCTGATTAAAATTTATTTATTTAGCTATTTTACTAATAGTAAAATTAACAATTCAATAAAAGTTTCAAAATAAATTATTGATCCTAGTTTAAAAGTTGAACGATTATGAAATATATATGAAATACATTAATTAAAAGAATCTGATACTTTTGATTCTTAATACCATTCCGATCAGCCATTGTGCCAGGATTTGTACTTATTTTACCTGTTATGCATATTTAGTCCTTCACTAAGGATTCTAATTGTCTCTGCTAAAACGGGATACTCATGTGAAAAGAATTGACGTACAGTTCTAAAACATGAGAGGCTTCACTGATGGAAGAGTCTTTACCAAATACGTAAGGAGTTATGGTGAGAAGAGTTGACGTGCAGTTATAAGAGACGAGAGGCTTCACTGATGGAAGAGTCAGGGTTATAATAAAAACTTTCATCTCTGTTGGTCCTGTGTAATACTGCTTTACCAAATACGTAAGGAGTTATGGTGAGAAGAGTTGACGTGCAGTTATAAGAGACGAGAGGCTTCACTGATGGAAGAGTCAGGGTTATAATAAAAACTTTCATCTCTGTTGGTCCTGTGTAATACTGCTTTACCAAATACGTAAGGAGTTATGGTGAGAAGAGTTGACGTGCAGTTATAAGAGACGAGAGGCTTCACTGATGGAGGAATCTGTATTGTAACTAATATTTTCATCTGTGGTTAAATTCGCAAGGGGTTATGTTAGGAAAATATTACTTATTGGAAATATACTCCTAAGCAAAACTAGAAACGTAAACTGAATGAAACTGAAATGAAACTAAGCAATTGTATTTTTAGCTAATGCATAGATCCTAATATGTAGTAATTAGGAATCGTGGACTTCGCTTATGAGTCAATAGCATTCAATTATCAAAATATTACAGGCTTCAGCAAGGGTTTTATAGCCATAGCTAATTTTAATATAGCATATGGGTTGTAACTATGCTATGTTAAAATTGTGTAGATTGTACAAATTTTTTACAGATTTTTTTTATTCTACAAAAATGCTTTCGATGCCTTCATTATTACACTTAAGTTCAACGACAAAGTGCTAACCAATCAACGCTCAGTAACATCCTATTTAATGATGCATTATTAAAGCTTCATGCGAAATTTGAAGTCTTTAGGTCAGTCTTTTGTTCACATATTGTACGGACAGACATACATAAGGATATTAATTAAATTTTTCCAGCCCTTCGAGTGAATACAATTCTTATCTATGCTATGTAATCAATATATGGTTTCATAATACTCAGGTATTTACTATTGATTGCTAAATACATTCTAGTATTGATTAATTGTAGTCCTGCCAAGTAACTGAAAGTAACCTTATGAATAATACAAATATTGTTTATCGATTCCTCATAAACACCCTGACCAATGAAATGTAGACTAAATGAAAGATTTGAGTTTTGTAAACATTTAATAGTTGAATATTAGAATCGCATGGCTACAAAACATTGGTTAAAAACTTACAGTCTCTTATACAATCATTAAACATCATCAGTGTTGTGTGATCAAAATTCTCTCAACATATCTTCTACATATTCCGATGTCCTAAAAGCGTTATGAACCCAAACCTATATACAGTATTCTTAGGATTATATTGAAGCTGTATGACGACTCAAAATGTCTAATTTTACGTTTCATATGTCTCTAGGAATGATCAGATAAATTTGCCTAAGAGTATAAAACAGAATGCAGGTAGCATCGGAAAGGACAAAAAAAACTAAACTCAATTAATTTAGAACTAAGGAAATCCAACTATTCAAACTTGTTTAAAACTAATCAAATACCATTGTGTTGTAATGGACTTCACAGACTTAACTTGAAAAGTAGTTTAACAGTATTGCATTTTTGGCGGAATTTACTAACATTATTGTTCGCACGAACAAATAAAATCAAACGCCATAATTTATAACGAATAGGTGTTTTCTTAAGAGTTTTTTTACTTTACATATTTAAATGAAAATAAAGTTATTTAATCTATATGAATTGATTATAAAGAGATTTATCAATATAAAATACCATTATGATTAAAAATGACATAATACTAATTGCTAATTAGTGGCTAAGATTTTAGTCTATATAATTAATTCTGTAAGGTTGAAAGAAATTACTCGCTGAACAGTTACGGGTAGTATTACATACAATTTACCATGTTGCGTTATAAGTGGAGAATTTACTAGAAAGAGAGGAGAATTACCAAGCATTAGAAGTGCATTTTCTGCAGCACAGACAACTTTTTACAAATTAAAAATTAATTAGAATGTGACAATTCCTGTTCTATGCGTAAGGATTAGCCTGTAGCCTAATCTTAATCAAGTTTTATCCCACATCAACATAATAGAGCTTTTTTGTTGTAGATGGAGCTTATATTGGTACTGATAACTTACTTACATTAAAACAATAAACCAATATTTAACACTTTTATTATTTTGTGAGGCCTTTCGATATCAAAGATATCTTCTTCAGACACATCACAAAAGTGTGTGAATACTTGGTTTAATGTTTTAATGTAAGTAAGTTAAAATAATAGAGCTTTATTTAATTGCATGTTGTCCTGGCTTTATCGACAGTACGCTAAACGTATTCATAAACCTACACTACGAGTACATTACAACGGGCTTAATCTATGTAATAGTAACTTGAAATCGTTCCTGTAACTTCATTTACACATATGCACCGTTGCGTTTGATGATGGACATTCCCATCTGTAATATACAGTAAAATTTGTTGAGGGATTGTTTTGCGAAGGGGGTACTGAGTGTAAACCCCTCAGAAACCACTACGTTACGCCACGTATCTAGTAACAACAGCCTAGAACAAAACTAGAAACGTAAACTGAATGAAACTGAAATCAAACTAAGCAATTGTATTTTTAGCTAATGCATAGCTCCTAATATGTAGTAATTAGGAATCGTGGACTTCGCTTATGAGTCAATAGCATTCAATTATCAAAATCTTAATTCGTTTTTTGATTTCCTTCTTTAACTGCTACGCAACACACCATGGCTTGAAACAGGCTTCAGCAAGGGTTTTATAGCCATAGCTAATTTTAATATAGCATATGGGTTGTAACTATGCTATGTTAAAATTGTGTAGATTGTACAAATTTTTTACAGATTTTTTTATTCTACAAAAATGTTTTCGATGCCATCATTATTACACTTAAGTTCAACGAAAAAGTGCTAACCAATCAACGCTCAGTAACATCCTATTTAATGATGCATTATTAAAGCTTCATGCGAAATTTGAAGTCTTTAGGTCAGTTTTTTGTTCACATATTGTACGGACAGACATACATAAGGATATTAAATAAATTTTTCCAGCCCTTCGAGTGATTACAATTCTTATCTATGCTATGTAATCAATATATGGTTACATAATACTCAGGTATTCACTATTGATTGCTAAATACATTCTAGTATTGATTAATTGTAGTCCTGCCAAGTAACTGAAAGTAACCTTATGAATAATATAAATATTGTTTATCGATTCCTCATAAACAACCCTGACCAATGAAATGTAGACTAAATGAAAAATTGAGTTTTGTAAACATTTAATAGTTGAATATTAGAATCGCATGGCTACAAACATTGGTTAAAAACTTACAGTCTCTTATACAATCATTAAACATCATCAGTGTTGTGTGATCAAAATTCTCTCAACATATCTTCTACATATTCCGATGTCCTAAAAGCGTTATGAAACCAAACCTATATACAGTATTCTTAGGATTATATTGAAGCTGTATGACGACTCAAAATGTCTAATTTTACGTTTCATATGTCTCTAGGAATGATCAGTTAAATTTGCCTAAGAGTATAAAACAGAATGCAGGTAGCATCGGAAAGGACAAACAAAAACAAAAAACTAAACTCAATTAATTTAGAACTAAGGAAATCCAACTATTCAAACTTGTTTAAAACTAATCAAATACCATTGTGTTGTAATGGACTTCACAGACTTAACTTGAAAAGTAGTTTAACAGTAAGTATTGCATTTTTGGCGGAATTTACTAACATTATTGTTCGCACGAACAAATAAAATCAAACGCCATAATTTATAACGAATAGGTGTTTTCTTAAGAGTTTTTTTACTTTACATATTTAAATGAAAATAAAGTTATTTAATCTATACGAATTGATTATAAAGAGATTTATCAATATAAAATACCATTATGATTAAAAATGACATAATACTAATTGCTAATTAGTGGTAACGATGTAGGATTTTAGTCTATATAATTAATTCTGTAAGATTGAACGAAATTACTAGCTGAACAGTTACGGGTAGTATTACATACAATTTAACATGTTGCGTTATAAGTGGAGAAGTTACTAGAAAGAGAGGAGAATTACCAAGCATTAGAAGTGCATTTTCTGCAGCACAGACAACTTTTTACAATTTAAAAATTAAATTAGAATGTGACAATTCCTGTTCTCTGCGTAAGGAGTAGCATGTAGCCTAATCTTAATCAAGTTTTATCCTACATCAACATAATAGAGCTTTATCTAATTGCATGTTGTCCTGGCTTTATCGACAGTACGCTAAACGTATTCATAAACCTACACTACCAGTACATTACAACGGGCTTAATCTATGTAATAGTAACTTGAAATCGTTCCTGTAACTTCATTTACACATATGCACCGTTGCGTTTGATGATGAACATTCCCATCTGTAATATATAGTAAAATTTGTTGAGGGATTGTTTTGCGAAGGGGGTGCTGAGTGTAAACCCCTCCGAAACCACTACGTTACGCCACGTATCTAGTAACAACAGCCTTCGCTGAGGTGACAAAATTGTAACCCTTCTCTCCACGATAATACAACCAAAGATTTCCCCACAACGCCAAGACATCTATAACATGTTTTAGTTATTTTTAAATATGCTTCAAAAGGTGTGTTTATTGTTACAATTAGCATATTTACTGATAATTATGTAGAAGTAACTACTGATTATACTGTTAATTGTTTCTTAGGTTTCGTAGATAAGGTTAATAATCTAACCTGGATAGTAAGCCTGCCCAGCTTACTATCCACCAAGCGATGACGGACCTGCTCTCGTGGAACGTCGACGCAAATATCTTGATCACAAACATTCCTAAACGGTACGATCAACCGTTTCTGAACAGACTTATTAAATATTTAAACAATAAAATCGATATCTTTCTTAAAGACTACACGAGAAATTTGAAAATCTGTAAGGTTGACGTGACCGAAAATCTTCACACAAGTTAGATTACACGAGGCATGGACTTCATTTCAACCAGGCAGGCAAGCGCCTAGTCAGCGAGGAGATGGCTCGTCTAATCACGTATGAACTGCCCTTCAGCATCTCCTAATTTGAAATCTCAGCTAGGACTCCAACACAGCCCTGCACAGATTGCTCACCCAAGACCTTCTGATTTGAGCATGTCATCTGGCATTGATAATTATGAGACTGTTTTAAACTCGATTTGTTCGCCCGCTTCGACTTGCCAGCAGCACCCTAAAGAAGTGTCTATCATCTTCAGAGAGAGTTATCGTGTGGATTCGTTCAATCTCTCGCAGCATGACTTGCCACCACTGCCTCCGAGCCCAAGAGAATCGGCCTGCAACTATCACAGTGGATCGACTGTGCTGCTTTTTTTTGAAGAGAAACTGCTCAATGGTAGAGTAGATGGGAGAAATTATTGTAAGAGGAGTGATGCATCCCACACCTCAGTCTGTCTCTAGAACCAGCTTGGTCTTATGTCACTGTAATATTCAAGGCTTAGTACAAAACTTAAAATTTGACCAATTCAATTTATTCCTGGAATCATCTAATTTAAATCTGGATATCATGTATCTGTCTGAGCACTGGCTCTCAGAAAATTCTACAACATTAAGTAAAATCAGCAGTTTCAAAACGATTTATATATGCACACGCAAAAGCAAAACTATAGGTGGGTTGTGCATACTTGTGCCAAATATTATCTCGAAATGGTGTCGTTGAGTGAGTTTGATGGCTTTTTGGTGGAGAGTTTTTTTTTTTTTTTTAATATTTGCTATTCTTGGACTTGAAAAACAGAATAGCATATTATTATTTAACCACAACATGAATCACGGATAAAACCGAGTGGGACATATTTCCCTTCTGCAGAGAGTTCAAGGAGATTGATATAAACATAATTAATCTTTTCAAACTGATTGTCCTAACTAGGTAGTGATATTATTGAAGTGATTTCTTGAACCTGCTGTAATATCTTCCTTAGCTAGTGGAAAGTTTTAGGATTTATTTAAACCCTGAAGAATGTGTTAATGGACATGTTAAGTAGCATCTTTAGCTCATGTCAATTTTAGGGATTGTTAAACCCCTCAAGAAATAGGATGTATATATTTTAGAGCTACGACACAATACACATTTAGGGTCGTAGAATATTTTATTTCGCATTGAATGTGCTAAGTAGCGTCTTTAGCTCATGGGAATTTCTAGGGATTATTAAACCCCTCAAGAAATGGGATGTATATATTTCAGGGCTATGACACAATACACATTTCGGGTCGCAGTGATGAGAATATTCTATTTCGCAGTCAACCTGCTTGTAGCGTGTTTAGCTCATGGGAAAGTTCTGGGGTCTATTAAAACCCTCAAGGGATTGTTAGGGAATGTATATACTTTCAGAGCAATGGCACAATAAACGAATAAGTTCGCAGTTATAAGAATATTATTCTCTTTCTCAATAAACCCACTGTTTCGTTTCATATCGAAATTTTAAGAGGCTATACTCCAAGATCTCGCCATCAGTCATTACCTTTTCATAATAATTTTAGCACTACATGTGTTGGTACAGATTTGACATGATGAATACAAACTTTTATATAAAGTATGATATTTATAATAATTAGTTGTATTTAAAATAATTCTACGGTAACAACAGTCATAACATCGTAAATATAATTTGTTAAATGAAGATTGTTACAAATAAAATGTCACTTCACGAATATAGGTAAGAAAAATATCAAAATAAAATGTGTTATAATGTGTGTGTGTGTGTGTGTGTGTGTGTGTGTGTGTGTGTGTGTGTGTGTTTACCTTTCATGTAATATCACTTGTCTTCAGAAAATATGTCTGTAGGAGGCAGCAGCTTATGTAAATTGTTGTTTCCTGTTTACCAATTCCAAGGCTGCAGCTGTTGCTAATGTATGCGTCCCGAGGCGCAGACATTGTTTCTGTATATTGAAATACATTTTGGCTTGTTTTCAAAGAACCTGAAACAAACGGATTTATGTGTATTGTATTATTTTTAATTCAAAAACAACGACTGAGTAGGTGGTCATTATGGTGGTTTTCCAATTTATTCAATTCTTGAACTGTTAATAGATAAATAAGACAAAAACTATATATGATCTATATTAACATTATAAATAAGTATGCTTAATTTTGTTAACTTATTAATAATAATAACATTTTTTCATTCAAAGTTTGATGGATTATTCTTTAGCTTTCATAAAAAAATGTTAGGAATATTACAAGTGATGACTAAACCACTTCAAAGTGCTAGGCCATTTTCGAGCAAATGACATGTCTTTTTTTTAAAACAACTTTTTATATACAAATATATGTTCAAATTGCATGTATTACATATTTTTTCACAAAAATATTTTTTATAAGATCCAGTAAAAATAAAAATGCTTACCAAACGGTGCATCATCAAGTTTCCTCACTTCTAAACTGTCCTAAGGAACCTAAAATCAGAGATATTAGTTTTAAAGACATTTCCGTTACCTTAAATCATCTCTTTTTCCAGTACCAGCTCTGACATCTAACATCCTCCATGAAACTTACATTGGATAGTCAGATATCAAAAGCATTTTTAGCAGCTAGGATTATTAAAAATAGTCTTACATGATTTAGTTGGCTTTATGGTCAAGTTATGTCACTCTAGATATAGTCACTTCAGATATTTTATTACCAGCATACTTTTTGCGTCAGGCCAAGTCTTAGGCCTATAATTTACCTCACTAATTATAAAAATAGGTATCCTCAAAATGGATGTACATCGCTTACGCAATAATATTTCAAGAAACTATTATTCTTCAACAGTTTATGTAGTATTCAAATTATTATTTATTTCACTATAACTATTTTTCAACAAAAAAGTAGGTAATAATGGGCTGGAATATTTTTTGATAAATATTAGCTTTTTCTTCAGAGACTTATATTATAAAAATTGTATAGTTGCGTAGCTAAATAATCTTATAAAAATCAATAAATACTATATATAATACTCTAAAAATATACAACTTATTATGTCACATACCTAGAAAATGGAGAAAAAGTATTTCACTTAAAGTGATTTAAAATAAAAGACAAAATGATAAAACCTATATGCTGAAACATATTGCTAACAGTGTGGATATAATACAACGGTCATTAAATAAAGTGGGTCCAGTGGTTTATATATACGTCTACAGACCTGATTATTAACAACAAGCGTAATAATTAATAATTATCGATATTGAGGTATTTATAAAAACTCCATTATCATTCTTCTTGAGCTTTCCTACCAGATGACATTCCTGACAATAGGTTCTATATCATCGGAGACATCTAACAATGCCTGTGATTGGGCGAGACTGACAAAAGCCGGTTCTCTGTGGAAGTCTCACACAATGGCGAGATTTTGTTCTCATCATCAAATTTACTTGTAAAGTGGGATTCTTATTTTATTCCCATTACTACTATATATTAAATGTCAGAAACCCTACTATCCTTTCTAGAAATAATTACTGTTAAGGAACTATTTATTTTCCAAACTTTGAATGGAATTAAGCTAAGTAAATCGTATAAGATTAAATGATATTATTTTAAAAATATATCATTTTGACTCTATGTTAGAAATTAATTGAGTAAATATTTTTGTTCTAATGCGAATAGCTATCATCTTGAAATTTATTTGTTAAAACCGACTTTCAAACTTATCCATGCTATGTGCAATTACATGATACAGACAATTATTTGCTCATTAGGTTTAATGACACTGGGTAGATATTAAAAAGTTATGCCCATAGGTAACTGACGAGATTAATGTAAAAGTATTCGTTAACGCTCAGCCAAATCCCTTGGAGTTATATTATTATCGCGTTCAGTGTTGCCTATATGCATATAAAGCTTCTTGTAACATTTCAATTCTAAGTTTCTTTGCCTTTTAAATATTTCCCGAACAGATAGGTATACAGAAATGACATTTTTCAACCCTCTGAATAATATTTTTATCAACGCTTAATCTGTAGGTGCTGCATTCTACTTTCAATTATATATTATGAAAAGTATTTGAAATCATTTATCGAAATGATCCAGTCTTACGCGATTTTAATGGTTAACATATTTATTATATAACATAATAATAATAATAGTAATAAAATTAATCCATTTATAAGAATATTTCAGTAACAGATAAGCAATAACTGTTTTTTTCATCCTTACATCAAATACATTATTACCCCTATAAATGCTTTCTGGAACAGTAAGGAATTCCACGCACACACTCGTGGCAAGACTGAAACTAAGGGTATTACCAAGCCCTTACATTCCCTACGTTCCTAACCCTTTGCTCGACCCACAAACTGAATGCTAATTTGAAACTGAAGGAAATAAATTAATTGCTGGATTAGTAATGTGTTTGTAACCAATTTTTCCTTAAATATATTTTAATAGTCATGTTGTAAAATTCATTACAACACCTATCAATTATGTTTATTCATATTAAATTATTAAAGCAGATTAGGGAATATAGCTTGGTAATATTAAAGTTACTTTACTACAATTAGTGATTAAGACTTTGCCTGTTTAAGATTAATTAGGAATGGGTGTAAGCTTGAATGTCACTATGGGATCAGAAGCGCAAAAAATTTGATATCAAAAATCAAACCATGCGTATCAAACAAATTATTAATTAATATTCCTGGGTTTTAAAGTGTTTTATTCGTAGTTACCACTGAGGGAAAACCCAACCTAGCTATAGAAGTAGTAATTGTGTAGGTTTATAGCTAAGAATGTATTCAATACCAAAATACCAATGTTTATGAATACTTATTTTTATTAAATCGTATTTCAGGTTTTTAAGTTTAGATACATTTCTTATACATACTTCTAAATATAAATGTACACATCTCACCTTATTTTAAATACTTTAAAATTTATTAATCAGATTATTTGCTTCAATTGCAATTTAGCCTATCAAAATGCTTTAAATGGTTACTCTAAAGTATTATTAAATTGTGAAAATATAAATATAAATTATGCAAACTTACATTTAACTAAATACTTAATGAATTAAATAATAAAAACTAACAATAATTACAACCCCTTTGTTTTGACATACAACCTGGTTTGCTGTTAACTATAAGTTTGACAAGTTCACCGCCATGTACTGAATAGTTATCAATTGTAGTTAATAATTATCCTCATGCCTTAAGATTTTTACATGTAAAGAAGACAGATTTCAATCCTTGAAACGTCGTCTTTTATTTTTAATATTAATGATGGAAAATTCGAAAAACCTATTATTCTTAAATAAGTAAATTTCAGAAGTTAAATTCATGAGTCATTCTAATATTACAAGTTTAATTATTTAGTATCATGATGGTAAATGTATTCAAAGTGGTTATAAAAATAGTAAAATAAAAGTGTACCACTTTTTCTGATAAAACTAATAACTTTTTAACATTTCTTAGTATATGTTTAGAAGAGAAGAATGCTGTTCCATTACACAATTCTTGAAATGAAATCAATCGAACATAGATATCATTCAGACACTCCATTAATATTTTTGCCCATGATCTGTCTCTCTGGTTCTTGTACATTACCTTATTTTAAGATCAATTGTACACAAACACAATACTTCGAGTTTAAAATCAATTGAAAAGTAGTATACTTAGTATTAGTATAATTATTAGTAAACTGTATTTTATTAAGTATGATAAATTAAAACCTTTTATTTTGGCTGTTTTTAAATTGTGACAAAGAGAATTAATTATATATATATATATAAAAATTGTTTATTTATATTGGTGTTATGGTATAAAACATTTAGTCCCTGGTATAGAAAGGTTTCTTAAATAAACAAAAACGGATTGAAAAACACATTTTCTAGCGCTCACAACAGGAATTTCGTTTCTTATAGTCCTGGGATAAGATGAAACGTTATTAAAAGTAAAGTTTTACTCCGAATAGTTTATTATGAATGTACTTTGAATTTTAACATAGTTTTCGTATAGAAACTATGTAATAGTAGTTGAATACTTTATAATTATTTTTCTCTAAGTAATCACAGTACTAAGCAATGTAAAGCAGCAATTTACTTACAGCTTCAATACAATCTCTTTCTATTTAAGGTGACCAATTAAAATAATTATTTCCTGCAGAATTCACTAACTTTGATAGGCCTATTTTTTCGAGACATTTTCTCTCAACAAAGTTTGTCACACAATTTTTCAGCAGAAACTTGATCTTGAGAAAGGGTTACGAAGAGAACAAAACGTAAGAATGTTTTTAAGAATTCTCTTAAAACTCTTGAAAGATTTTTTGACTCCACTGCATGTAATTAGTACATCATGCACCTTTATAAATGATCACATGTTTAATTGTTCTTTAACAATTCATAACTCCTTTGATCATGTTCAAATATACTTTGTTATAATTGACACATATTATATCAAATTTGATATATAATTCTCCTTTTCATTCAAACTGAACCCTAATCGTGAGATGAATTTTTTGCAATAACAGTCAAATAGATGGTTGCAATATTTTGGCAACTATATATATTGTTTGCAATAGCCTAATTATAGCACGGCCCATATCAGATGTAATGTTCATTATACAAACTTGAATAACTAAATGAAATCTACAATAATAAACCTTTTAACACTGTTTATATATTTTATTTGTACAACGAACATTTCAAATGCAACGAATTCATCTTCAGCTAGTTGTAGTAAATTGAAATAATCCATAAATTGTAGTTGATAGAAAATCATGCATTTCACAAGCGGACGACAACCAGAATAGAGGAAACTCAGTAAATCATTCATAATCAATAAATTATTATAGACAAAGAATAATGCAGTCCACAAACGGACGATAACCGAAATATAGTAAACTCAGGAAAACCATTGGATGCATCAATAAAACAAATTCGACAGAAAATCATACAGTCCACAAAGAACATCACATTAATGTATACCGCCAGTCGTTGTATTCAACAATGGAGCGGGGTTTGTCTCGATATGCCCCATTTAAATGCATGAACGTCGTCGCCCTCGGCCGGTGCTGACTGAGCCCATTGTTTGTTTGTTTGTTTGTGCAGCAAAGCATCTACCAACGCAATCTGTACCTTTATATTCAGTTAGAAGCTGATACGACACACAACACTAAGCCTACTAAGTACATTTATTCATACTGTGAAAGTATTTTTTATCTACACATAAAATGGCTATACAATTATTAGGTATATAAATTAATACCTATTTTACTTAGAATGGGTTGCTGTCATTGAAACATTCAACTTAATTGGTATTCCCGTTTCCGTCAGAAACAGAGGTATCTTTTCAAAAGTCTTTCTTGTTAGAGGGCGGATCCAGGAAGACGTTATTCAGACAGTGTAGCCTATTTGAACACAAAGATGCTATTAATAACCCCATGGTTGTACTTTCAATCTAATGCCGTAACCAGGCGTAGGTTTATGTTTAGCCAGGTAACGGATACATTAGGCACTGCAGCTGTATCCTAGGGCGATTAAACTCCCTGAACATTTGCCGTCCTTGAATTATACCCGTCCTTCATAATTCACACCAAGGGGTACAGTTATAGAGGGTATAAATAAGTATCGCTTTTGTATTTCTTGCCAATAGGGAAGTGGAAACGTGTATGTATCTATCAAACCGTTTAAAACCGAAAATGACTTTTTCTGGTAAAAACGAAAAAAGGAAGCATCATCTCAGACATCATGTACTACATGTCTAAACCTATCATTGGAGATTTCTTTCAAAGAAAGACCCTCTTTTCTTCTTGTTCTGCCACCTTAATAGGCCACTGGTCTCTACAAGGGTCTCATATAGGTGAGTAAATGGAAGAAATACATAGTACGAGATCGATGGTACTGTTTTTAAAATCGGTGCTGTTCAGCTACTTTACTATACTAAATTAAAATACGAGATCAAACTGAAAATCACAGTAGTATTTCCGATTATTTGATCACTGGATCTGAAATAGATAATTGCTATCTCAAATTATATTGCAAAAAACCAACAGAATGAAATATTGTATTCGAAACGATTATCTAATAAGGACAAAAGAAACACTTTTTTTGTGTTGTATGATGTTTTAAGGAAACTTCTACAAAACAAAAAGTACAAAGTGTACTTCAAAATTCAAGCAAACTATAAAATTTTGTTACACTTAAGGCCCAAATTATTTATCCATGAGACATATAACGTAACCTTAGATGGATCAAAAATAACGTTTAACAAATAACTTTACATTGTAATTTAAGCAGAAATTTATTCTAAACATAGTGGGGCTCAAATATATGAACACATTTGTAGATATTAAAAGCACTAATTATTTTATTATCCATTCTGATCTCACCATGTTATACAAAATAATTGAGATTAGTTATATTAAACTCATTTCCATCCCTAATCAAAAATGGTCGAAGATATTTCCACTGCCAAGGGTAAGGTTATCTTGTGTCTCCAGATAAAGATATTATACGCATATTTAGGCTTTACAAGACTAATTAATTTTGTCAAAATCATTTATTCCCAGCGCTATTATTATACTTAAGCGCTAGGTATTCGACTAAGAAAGAATAACCCTTTCTATGTTTTCGCTACGTTTCAAAACAATCATTAATAAATAATAAATGTATTTATTGCTGGATAGAAGTCTTGATGTTTCTCAGAGTCTTTTCTGGCAATTAACTCCTTTTCTTAAGCCATTGTAAAAATGCCACATCGCAGAAGCCAACCGGTTTTGAGAACCGTGTGTGGAAACTTTCACCACTTTATTCATTAAGGAAGGTTTTATAACGGTATTTATTGAGCATTTCAAATAGAGTAGATGTTTTTAATTTGGAACTGGTGCAATCTATAGTACAAATTTAAATGATAATATTGTGCTTTCAATCTGCATTTTCTACTGCTCAAACACTGTATAATTAATACAATTTAACAGTAACTTCGCAGTGCGTATCAAAATGTGTTAAGTGTCAGTTACAATTGAATTAATTTGGAAACTTAAAATGTTTGATTTCTCCCTTACCGGTTTGTATTAAATTTTCTCTGGCTTCAACGTATAATGAAAAAAATAGCTGAATTGATCTAGACGTTTTTGAGACTAGGTCTGAAGCAACAGGTTTAAAAGTTAATTTATGTATAATAATATTTAAAACGTTTTAATAATTTTGTATTGTATTAATGATATAAAATCTCAAACTACTGACACTTTGATAGTTTTCCCAAACATAACAGAGCTTGTAACTGACAGCTGACGGCAAACTGCCAGCTCGCCTCTACACAGTCAAGTGATTTACACATTACCATACATATTGCTTCACCCACTCCAGATGCTGGGAACTCCCTATATAACGAGACATTTCAGTTACATTGTCTGCATCATTTTTGTGACTGGTTTGAGTGGCAAAAACGTGCAGAGAGGATAGGAAATGTATGGATTTAAGTGAGCTTTTTACTAATTATTAGCTGAGTATTAGCATAGTCTTATTTCACTGCCTTAAATTTATTAACAATACTATACTTAAGTCTGTTATTATGGAAATAATTTTCCTTGCATATCTGTGTATTATTATTATTACTCTTATTAACATGTTCTGTTTCTACGTTGAAACAATTTTTTTAAAATAATTCCTTCCATTGTAATATTGGGTCTTATTTCTATTCTAATTGTACTCGGATATAATTTTTGAAAGTTAACAATTTTATTCAGCTTCTGTTCTCTAATAAAAAACCCTGTAAAGTATATTACAGTTGACTTTCTCCTGAATGGTTTAAAATTTGTAATATTTTCACACCAAACTTCAATTATAATATACTAAAGACAGCAACGTAAAGCCAAACCAGGTACGGGGTATAACACAAACTCTGGAGCGTAAATTTAATCAACTCAAAGCACAATACATGCTCGCACCAGAATGGGGCTTTATTAAATTCCACACTGAAATGCTGTTGTTTATCATAATTTGGTTTGTCATTATAAATACTTTACCACAGCATTTAATGTATGAGTAGTAAGAAGGAGGATAAGTGTGCTTAAAGTGACAGATCTGGGTAATGTTACAGAAAATTAAAATTTTTTAGTGCTACACAAAATTTATTCTTTACTCAAGATATCGGAAAAACAAATTATTTACACATATCTTTTAAATTTGTAAACATAGAGTTTCGATAAGTTAAATAATGCCATGAATAAAAATAAAGCAAATACATGAAGTTAAAATTTATAAAACAATTAATTTCATTTATAGTAGAATACGAATTCTTTACTGTTAACAATTTCATTCATCATATGATTTGGTTTTGATTTAATTTCCACGTGGTAATGATTAATTAATGCTCAAATGTAAGGAATTATTTCCATTTACTTAAAATAGTTTATCAAATGCAAGAAGATATGGGCGCAATAATAATTACGTCATCCACATACTTATGATATATTCTAAAACTTCGTTGTAGTATACATCGAAGTTAAAACGTACCGTTAATATTTATTACTGTTATTTAATACCCATGAACTCAGTTTAAAAATTACAAGAAATAATGTCCAGTAAAATTACAATAAAAATTAGTTTATATCACTTTAATGCAATTATTAAGCACTGAGAAATTTTACTTGTTAAAGGTTTTTTTAAATTTCTGAATAGTTATCTAAATTTAATGGGCAGGCTGATTTGCAACCTCTCAGCTGTGTTTTAGGCGTTCTGGAAGAGAAGTGCCAGGGTTTCCTTACAGCCTTCACCAGATTCGTCTACTTCTGCAGCTCCAGTCTGACGAAGTTCATCCATTCCAAGGTTTCGAAGACTACAGGCAACCCAGTGTTTACACAACCTTTTACCTTCATGGGGATTTGCAATTATGGCATCCCCAAAGTTCAAGCATCTTTCGCTTGGCTCCCGAAACACCGTTGGAGCCATTTCCTCGTTCACTAATTCTATTAGCATTCTCAAATTTAGATTAATTAATGGAGTCTTTCGGCTCATTACTATAGACCTATATCAAAGTTTCAACCTCCTCGGACATCTCAAAACCTGCCTTGCACAATAACTGAAATGGGAATATTCTTAGGGCTAACGGATTATGGCTACTTTCACTTTAGTGACACTGTTTATTAGTTGTCAAGGAGGTTAATTTATTATTATCTACTTCAGATTTTGGGAATATAATTCACATGCAGTGTGTCTCTGTAGTAATATGGCCAGAATACAGCGGGTAAACTAATACCCCCATAGCAAAAGGGGGTGGGATTGAGTCCCAATGCAGCTTTAGATCATTTTTCATGAACAGCCTGTATAATCAGATGCCATGCAAAATAAGCAAATGTTCTTTTTTCAAAAATGTTGGCGGTGAAAATATTTATAACTAAGTAGTGTGAATATTAAAACTCATGAATTTACTGCAAAAAGTAAGCATTAGCCCAATTCCCATAGAATATTGTGTACAGCATCCTTAGAGGATATAGGAGAGTGGGATTGCCTGTAGCATACCTGTAGGTATAAAGGACCAGCCTCGTTATTCTCCGACTTTAGTGTACAGCTCACGCCTCTGTAATCCTGACTTCCTCTAGTTACCGCCCGATATCCTGCGCAGGATGATCCTTTTTGATCCGGCTTCATTCTTTTCAATGCGTTTTCTCTTGTGTAACAACCAGAGCGTTGTGTTTCTGATTACAATACATTCCGCTAATCAAGAAGAAACTTTAACGTTAAAAATGAAATAACTACAATTTATTCATAGTTTCACTTTATTAAAATTGTGAATTCTCTTCTATCCTTTAGTTTATGGTTCTGTAACCTAATTCTTATAAAATTTTAAAAGAAAAAGTCTATAGTATACAAAAAACTATGTTATTTTATTTCATTTTTCATTGCAGCTTCTTATCGATCGAGTTCATTGAAATCTATTTATATTTAAATTAAAGACGGATAGAAATACATTTGCGCTATAAATATTCTTATGCTCTTAAACAAATCCGTTGTAAACCAATTGTTTAAAATAAAAAAAAAATATTTAGGCTTTGAGATTTTTAATATTTTTAATTCACAAATAAAACAAAATTAAATCGATTTGAAAAAAAATGCAATGATTTAAATAACTGATATTTTTGTTTTAGGCGTTACAAAGCCATACGTTCTTTCTAGTTAAATAAAATATGTTATTAGCAATTTTAATATAATTATTTAAGCTAATATTTTACGTGTATAGTTTTAATCACGTAATATGCCAAAATTATGGTTACAAAAAATATGTGGACATCTATTACTAATAAAATAAATAATTATTAATTTTTATCCAGCCAAGAAAATGTGAAAAAGAGTGTAATTGTAACGTCTATTGTATTTTATTTTGTAAGGCTTTCTTAATAAAATATTTATTGTAAAATGATGTAGTTGGACAAATTTCTTATAATTTATAAGAGCTTATATCTGTTAAGCCTATACTAGTTAAAACTTTTTAACACAATACATTGGATGACATTTTAAACGTCATTGTCCAAATCTCAACGTCAGATTTAGTAAATTTTGGACAGCATAATTTAAATATTTTTCCGTTCTAAGACATAATTAAAAAAAGATCTATGTTAATAAAATCTGTGTTTTGATTATTTAAATTTTTTATACTCGTACATTTTTTATATACTCCCACATTATTATACGGAATACATAGCACCATAGATATTGATTGATGCAACAAATTTCCGATAATTTGTATGTATAATGTATAAATTAAATTCATAAAATTATTTTATTTCATTGTTTTCCATAGAAAATGCACTAGTTGATTTATAAACAGAACTTTTACTGGATTAACACAAGTTAACTTTAAAAGCATTTAAAATATTTTTTTTTCTGCTACGAAAGTGCACAGTCAGCTTTGAACAAACTAAAAAGTAATTCGAATGAGGTAATTCGTGCTCTTTGTGGAAGCATAATCCCTAGAGCGTAAATTTAATCAACTTTTACTCCAAACGCAACAGAATAGAGATTTATTAAATTCCCCGGAGTGAGAATGTACGTTTAGCTGAAACATATTCATACAACTGCGACACGATTTTATTATTGTTTCGTTGAATTACTGTGAATGTCATACGAAGATTAACTTACTATTTTGAGCAACAAATACGTTTAAAAATTATTTTTCATAAATGGAATTGAATATAACGAGTGTATACAGAGTTGCATGTATCGATGGTTAATGAGATTCGAGTTGATATTCGTTACATTTTGAATCCATAGGATTGAATATTGCGAGGGTATTTAGTGTTGAATTTGTTTTTGGATACAGTTACATGTGTTCCATTGCTTCCTGAGCTAATACATAAATATAAATATGACAGTTATTTTAACACATTTTGTTTATTTTTCCTTTATGAAATATTATCATACTGACAATAAATCATACATTACAGTTAAATATAAGTAAAAGATTTTTGTTTCATGAAAAAATATCCATTAAGCTAATACCACTGTATTAAATTTAATACAATTATTTATGTAAATGTATTTAAATTTTTATGTGTTGTGTTTTAGTATACCCGGCTTTGAACGTTTATTCACATTCCAAAGAAAGATTTATTTGTAATGTATTAGTTTTTAAATCCAACCGAAAAAATAATGTAGGAGATTAATGAAATTGTTCACTTAAAAATATTTGTTTTAAATTACCAGATTTTCTAAAGACATGACAATTCTGAAAAATGTATTCCAATAACACCAATTAATAAATAATTACAAACGAATAGAAATAATTATTAAAGGTTCTTCTTGAAATCGTGTTGTTTACTCTGGCTGTGCTTATGTCAGGTTACTCATGATAGTAAGGTCTTAGGGACGTCTTTGTCTACCGAAGAAGTCTATTTTGGGGATCAAAATGTAAAAAAGGGCAGCAATATTTTCACTAAAAGGGATCGAAGGGATGGGCAATGCACCTAGTTTTTATCCAATGTACGCAGTACACCAGAGAAATGTCTTAGCAGGCACTAGATAGAAAAGCGCTTGTAATGTCCGGTAAAGACTAGCGTTATGTTCTGTGAGATACTTCGTAACTCCATTCCATCGGCTTCTTCATCTTTTACTCTGTATTGCAATAAGAGAAACCGAGTTTATACGTTATGGAATTTCAAACTCTGGCTTTCCTTATTCCAGGTTAGTTTAGCAGGCTGCTTACTTCGTGTTCCTAAATATATCCATATTACTCCGGTTATATTTTATATTATATATATATATTTTCTGGTTTTATATATATATATATATATATGCACAGTGTAGGAATCCGTACGAAATAAACAATGCTTCGATGTATTAAATTAACGGTTCAATGTTCAGAATAGTTTTTTTAATCTGCCTCAAATTGGTATATGGATTAAAAGAATCTATTAAAAACAAATATAATGGACTTCCTTATGTCAGTGACTGATGAGAATGGCTATTTAACATTAGACTTTCTCGACTGCTCGAAGTTTTCTATGAAAATGGGTCTCCAAAAGCAATTTCAGCTTCCTAGGATTTCGCTTGCTAAAACAGGAATGTAGTGATTGGCGTTTAAAGATTGAAAATAATATTATTAGTCCCGCAGGTTTATACCCCGAATGGTAAAATTAAATCCTCAAATACTGTCTGGAATGAAACATACATATATTAAACAACAGCACTTAGGTATTATAGTAATATAGCTTACCGTAAAGAACACATACAGTGATGATAGCAAGAAATCCGACTAATAAGTTATAACTTATAAATACTAAAGTATCAAAATAACTCTAAATAGAATATGGCATCAATTTATCGAAATCAGTCATTCAGGACATCTCCTTGGTAAAAATACATATTTACCAATCCTTGGAAAGAGAGCAGCCAGGAAATGAACCACAAATTAAATTTACATAGAAATTTAAAATACCGTAATAAAGTCCATTAAATAACGATATATTAACGATTGTAACTGTTTTTGTAAGGTAGAAAATACTTAGTAAAAATTAAATACTTTCATATCATTCACGCTCTTCAATTAATGTTTAATAACATATTTAATTTTTGTTTACTTTTCAGGTTTATCAAACTTATGAAAATGTACAGATTTTATTTTATTTATAGCCAGACATCAAAGTTCGTTCAATATTTTAGAATAATAAAAACATCTAAAATCTATGTTTGAAAAAATAATAAATGGTTAAAGCTGAATAAATTAATTCTGAACACATGATCATCAGGAAACGAGTAGAGATAATTATATGTATAGTGGATCAAATCTTTAGTATTAGCATAATGGGTATTTTTTCAATATTATACAAACATTTTTGTCATGTGAAGATTAAAAAATATTATTCAAAAGAGCTCTTACATTTTTATTATTGTATTAATACAGGAAGCAATGCAAGAATTTAACTTCCAAATAGTTATACCTTTAATTACAAGATCGGTGTTATACAACATGAAACGTTTGTGTTACAAAGGGTGAACACATGTGTTATAGTGAATTGTGAGATACTGTTTTCATGTATAATTTAGCTCATATACAACACATATGTCGGCTCAATGGATAGATGTAGTCAGAGTATAATGTTACATACTTTACCGTGAATCCAAGTTTCTAACAATTATGCAACTCACAGTTTGATTATATAACTGTGCAATAATTACTGTAACAGCAAAGAGACTGATATTATAGATATTTGTAGTCTGATTGCTGATCAAAATATTCCATGTGTATCAGTTTGGCACTGCTGACGCCTGTAAAATGCTGAGCTGCGAGTTAGCAGTCATCAGCACTGATGTCACGTTTCCAATTTGTCCAAAACTGTTACTATCAACCTGTTTAAATTAACCGTATTTGTCACTTTAGTTGCGTTTAACAAAGAAGGTTTCATCATTTTACGAAGTAATTGGTTTTACATTACTCACCTCGATTATAGTCTAATATATGTGTTGATAATAGCGTTTTAGATCCAGTACTATTACTGTTATATAAAATTGTGTATGTCTAAAAAATTATAAGAATTACCTAAGTAATAAATTATTGCCACATTTAAATTTGCTTTATCTTTACATTTTTATGGTTACATTTTTGTTTATTTCTGGTAGATTGTGATTTATTTGCGTTTGAAGCGACTTTGATAATGATTTTTATTCTATTCACATAGTTACTTCTCCTTATGTGTGTAAACAGAGTATATAATTGCAGTATAAAGTATATTGAAAACTTTTGGACAAACGAGTAATTTTTCATTCTACTGCAACAATGATATCCAATATGAACAATTTCATTTTTTTTGAAAAATGTATTTAAATGCATTTAAATTTGGTTTTTTTGAAAGTGGATATCGTTGTTCTCTTTACTTAGTAACCGTTAGGCAACACATCTGATATATTCAACCATACCTAAAAGGCCATTTCTTAAAGATTATCATTACTTGCAACTTTTAAATTCATTAAAATCTTTCTTTGTTTTAAATTTTGCAGTCTATTCCAGTAATAGTTTTGTAAAGTCTCCAATTCACCCTGTTACTACTGATATTGCCATACCGTATTTCATATTTAACTATACCTTTGCGATCGAGTGATCGATAGTAGAAATAACATTAGGGCAGTCAACAACACCGTTCAACTTGTGCAGCAGCAGGTCATCAGCCATCCTTCTTCTTGTCTCAAGAAGTGGAAGTCCTAAAATATGTCTAAGATTGGCCACAAGCCTAGTTTGAATTCGTTCCAAGACAGAAATATGTCCAATAAGGTACGGGTTCAAAACAACAGAGGAATATTCAAGGATAGGTAGTATACACGTTTTGTAAAGAGTGATGATAGTTATTACTATGTATCACTACAATTTTATTTAGTTTCATGGCAAGAGCAGGAGACCCCTAAGATTAGGATGAAGACGGTTTCATATTGAGTATTATGTGAGGTGTAATGCTTGGTCCAAACAAGACTCCAATATTCTGCCGTTACGAGAGAAATGTCTTTGTCTTTAGTCACGCTATTAAATTCTCTCATAGCTTGGCTCGTATCTGTTTCATATAATTTTATAAATTATGTGTACTCATGTCGCATCAGCATTTTTGGAAGATTAGTAAGAGAATAGCGCAACCTAAGCCAACTTGAAAATAGCCTGCATGGTATAGAAAACCACTTCTTCTTTCCAGCTTAATAATTAATCCAGAACAGCAATCACACACCACTTTGATAAGAAACTAAATCTGGACCCAGAGAGCTCCGATTAGTGAAAAAAACACAATATGGCAGAGATTATATTCTTGTACGTTGCACTCCTCACATGTGAGGTGGTTGCACGTAATAGGACTTCTGGTGGACTATTATTGCACCGAGATTGAACTTCAAAGGACACAGTGGAAGTGGAGACACAGAGTTGGAACTGCTGTTTTTGCAAAAACTCATTACTATACATTATTTAGGTAATTCTTACTGCATCAAGGGAGATAACAAAGACGAACAAGTAGGCGATCTTTTACGTTAAACACTTTGAATACTCTAACACGGCAGGGGCCGCAGGGAAATGCACAAGATAATTTGTGATAACACCTACATTTTTTCATCCATAACAGATCTGAGTGATAATAGAGAGTCTTGGATGGATGAAAGCTTATGCAAAACATCGCTGCAACTGAACCTACAACATTACCATGCATTGCCTCCAGGTATAATGTTAATATGCTCGATGTTCTATTGGCACGAACGTATTGCATTTAAACCCTCGCTAATGGTTGAAGATAAGCTTATTTGAGGACAATATTGATCGTATTTGCTCCATGCGAATGAAATTTTCCTCTTGACTTATAGTACAAAAGTAAGCAACTTAAGTAGAAGGCTCTTTTAGATTTTGTAAAAAACTGAGGAAGGGGCCACGAGATCACGATAGAAACATTCAAGGATTATTCATAGTCAGCAAGTTATACTTATAATATATTATCAACTACAATGTCTTTTTCTTTATCAACTAGTGAGAAACATTAGTGCAGTCTACATGCATACGAAGATATTGACACCATTATGATATTCATATCATACCACAGTTTGTGCAATAGTAATAAACTAAAAAACGAATTACTATATTATATGTGGTATAGTACTAGATATATCGTTGCTTTATTGCTCATACAGTGAATCACCCATGTATAGGGATTACTAAAAGTAAACGTAGCAACCGGATCTGGAAATTCACAATACTATCATTTTTTTTGATTCCTTATTAATATAACTTTCAGTGACTTAAATATGATCATCTATAAATAAATAATATACCTTTTGCCGCAGAAATAAAAATTTTATATTATTTAGAAGCATTTGCCTTTGTTAAGAAGTGATTAAACGCTGTTTTTTCATTTACGAATTACTGAATTGAAATGATATCAAATACATATTAAAACATGATATAAAAAAGTTTCTTCAATAGAAGTTTATCAGATATTAAAATTTTGCTGACACGATGAGGTGTCTGTAAAACTGCTTGACAACTGACTACGTGTCTCGTGGTTATGGATCGTGACCGGTTGAAACTTTGCGGTGATGGAGGGAAACAGACCTGTAACTGCTTTGAGGTAAATATTCTCCAGTCTAAACGTAGTTTCTGTATGCCCGTGTGTCATGTAGTAATAATAAAATCAATCTGTTAAAACAAAACTTCTTTAATTCGTATACGTGAAGTTTAACAGATCCAAAATATACGATGATATGTGATATGTGACTTAGTTATGTGCATAAATTTCACAGCAAGTTGGCAAATAGATATTATATTAACAACTACAAGATGAAAATGGAGAGACAAACCTATTTGTATGAATATCGTTCAGCGTTAAATGTTTTATCTCTACGTATCATTTTATTCGTGGCTTTGCACCCTACTTCCTATTGAAAAACAGGGACATCGTGGTACTGGAAAATATACAAGCTTCTGAGACATATCAGATATTTAAATAGCGGTGTTTTGAGGCCGTGAAGTCAGAGAGTATAACAATTTTTAAAAGTACCTGTGAAATACTCGTAATTCTGTCCAATACTCCATGTTCATTTATTGAATATATAGGCTACTTATATACATAAATTATGTATATAACTATATATTAAAAATTATGTAGGTCGCTTTGTTTTTCCGATGAAGAATATTATATTATATTCGTATAAATAATAACCTATTACTGAAAAAAACTATTTATTTCTGGTATATAGGGAGATATCCTTCTTAATTCAATGCAACATTTTAATATAATCGTTTAAAATAGTTTCTTTAGATAGTCCAACAATCTATAAGTGTCTTGTGGAATGTGCAATACGAAAACCGGTTCATTGAGGGATATTAATGCCATTTCTCTGATATTTCTTAAGTCACTGTGCAACAGCCATGTCATATTGTCAAGGAAGCCAACCAGTTTAGAGTAACGTTTGTGCTAATTTACAGTTGTTTTCAATACTTTGGTTTTATGACAGTGTTTGTAGAGTATTTTTAATACATTGGACGTAAAACACACAATCTTCTTTGTTTTAATTATTAATGTTTAGTTTTTATTAGGTATATGTTTTAGAGTTATTGTGCATGGAATAGATACAAAAACATTACTATAGTGGGTCCTGACTTAAGCGTGTCACAACGGTCTGGTATGTTTTGTTTACTTTAAACTAAGTCATAGTCATGCATTAGTTTACAGATTTACCTGAAGAAGAGATCAGATTGCAGATCTCGAAACTTATTGTTACTGATTGTACTGTATCACTGAACATACATATTGATAACCATAACCGATATATCCTTTACTATTTTATAACTGAATACTTTTTTGAAAACGTCATTACATTACACATTTTTTTCACAAGTCGCATATGTAAATGAGGATTCCCATTCATATTTTTGTGCATTTTGCTTTATTTTAGTATTTATTTTGCTGTGGACTCGTGACCAACGCGCTCACATTTAGCTAACCCGTAGCCTCGGATTAAATAGCTTGTTGGGCCATGTTGATTCCCAACCCACTGTTTCTCTCAGCTGCTCTGTACATACCATTACAATGATACCAATAGATCCAATAGTGAGTACCTTAGTGCATGCATTTGTAGTTTATTATTTAACTTTAAAACTTTAATAGACTTGCCAAAATATGCCTAAAATATTACATACGTTTACTATCTAACTTTCTACATCTGTACTAAGTGTCGTAGCTTTTAATTATATTTGCAAATAACTGACCATTATTAGTACGTATTATTTTATGTATCATTGATGTTGACTATACAATATGTTTCAAGCAGATTCTCCATTGTTGTTATTCAAATAAATTTGTTTACAACAATACGGAGTGGTCGTAAAGTATGATGTAATATTACATTCAGAGCTCTAAGAGTAAACAAGTGTTTTACCATTCCTCAACATTTTCTCCATCTCCATGTGTTTAATGGAAATTTTAGTGCCGAGGGGACGCAGCACTGTCTATAAGTTGAGTCATTTGACGGAAAAACAAATATAAATGCTCCTAATAATATTTTTTTATTCATATTATTAAGATAAGAGATGTGTTCCTGTGAAACTATATACGTACCTATACATTAATTAAATTTGTATAAATGCCAATAGCTGAATTTAATTTTCAATAAACGTTGAATCAAAATGTACTTGCTCCGCCAGGACTCAATTCAATGTTTATTAAATATAAGTATATATAATGGAAGTTATATATATATATATATATATATATATATATATATATATATATATATATATATCATTTACGCATAAATAATAATGAAACAATTTCCTTTTATAACCTTAACCATAAATTATATTGTAATACACTTTCATGTTTCCGATAAATTGCATTTTACATAATAAATATAGATATTTAAACACTTGTTATTTATGTATATAAATTTCCTATGGTATCTTGATTCGAGGTTTTACACCAAAAATACACATTTTAAATAATAAATTAAAGAATTAAAATGGATAAACAGATCAACGGATCCCCAGCTAATACGGTTGGTAATAATTAATAGAAAACTCACTAACGTCAAATACAAACGATATGAGGGTCGACCTCAGCAGCA
This sequence comes from Homalodisca vitripennis, assembly GCF_021130785.1. NCBI lineage: Eukaryota > Metazoa > Arthropoda > Insecta > Hemiptera > Cicadellidae > Homalodisca > Homalodisca vitripennis. The sequence continues at coordinate 5,980 of NW_025781082.1, read as the reverse complement.
TGCTGGATCTTCAACACACGGTTTCCAGGTGGCTTTATTTGTACTGGGCTAATGGAACATCCCTCGTGTGTTTGTCAGTTAAATATTCATCCAGTGGTCAGTCGCTTTGTGGACCCCATCTTCTACCTCTTGGATTTTTAAAGACCCATTTGCTCTAACACGGTTTCAGCCACGCAATAAGGGTTTATGCTTCACTTTTTTAATTTCTTTCATAAAATTGTATAACTTTGAATTTCATAACGACATAATGTGCCAAATATTAATAGCTGTTCATAAATTTCATAATAACTGTTGTATAATACCAGTTTACATTAAATTACGAAAACTACGAAACGCCTAAATACACTAAAATATATTGTAAAGCAGTATGATGAATCGTTACTTAAAGTATATATGCTTGGTCCGACTAGGTAAAAGTTATTATTTAGGAAAATTAATATCTTGTAACAGAATTGGACAAAATATTTGGTGGGTTTTTTATTATCGGCACTATTAAATGCAATATATTATTTAAATATCCACTTCACTTTTGAATATTTTCTTAGAAAACTGGATGATTTCGTTAAAAATAGTCTTTAATGACTAGTTATTAGTAAAACCTAACATTTGAGGGGCTGGAAATATTTCAGTTTGTCTGCCTTTCCAAACTACATCTCGATGAAGATATAACCTATAGGCTTGAAATCTTGCGAGAAGCCTTCTTTATATATAGTGTACTAGAAGTTTAATGATGTTACATATTAATTCATGGAATTTTGTTGCATTAGTAAAACCTTTTACAGTGCTTCTATTGGTTACCATGATGATGACGTTATAAATATCAGATTAAAGAAATGTGGAAAAACTCATATGAAATTTTTAACATGTTTTATTGTATTATTGGCTTACTGGCTTAAATGTTATATGCAACCTCATTGAAGCCTCTTAAACGACAAGTATTATCGTACTTTGTATAACATACATAATTACCAATTGGTAATTACATAATTACGACTATGGTCAGCTTAATTAAGACAGACGCCACGGCATTTCACTCTGGGTTAGTAAATATAGTAATTTGAAGGTACAGTAAAATAATGTAAATGTAGCATACGAATATCAGTTCAGTTTAAACAATAAACAAGAAAATAGACACACTCTCATCATATTGTTTCTTTTTTATATTTATTGTTTAATATATTTTTTAATATTTTAGTGAGCAACATAAAAATGTAATCTCGACGTTGGAGTAATTCATGCACCAAGAATACGCTAGTAACTATATTTCATGATGTTCTCATATTTTATGACATCCACAAAGATCACAACACTACTTCACGTACGAGCTCAATGCGGCTTTACTTTACAGCCGTCTGAGACCATCGTTTGTCATTGTTGTGCAGATAAAACATGGTTTTACAGTTGCTTTTGTATGACTAAATATTCCTTCTGAACTGTTTGTGCAATTTTATATCTACTGTAGAAACCCGTATTAATAATGTAAACTATAATAACACACCAACTACTTTGGAACAAAGCGATGTTAAAATCATTTTAATGGTTACACCTAATTGTTACTAAGCTAACAGTTCATCGTGATTTATTGAGCCAAATAAGAACTTTAGTCAATTGTCGTGAAGATCTTAAACACAACTTTAAAACCATTATCTCTAAGTTACATTTTGCTTACGTACATTTTATACAATTATGTAATAACAAATCGAACGTTTTAAAACTATAAAATTGCGCTTATGTTAGACCATTTTTGGAATACCGAAATTTTGCGTGAGATACCTAACCGGCTTACACTTTAAAACCGCTTGGAGATCACACAGAATAAGTTTCTGTGGGTGATCATTTATCGATTGGGATTCACAAGTTCCCGTGGGAGATATCAATAATCTGAATGACACTCCCTTCATGCCAGGTCAGAGGAATGTACGCTACATGATGTGTCTTCTACCTAAAACAAGTTTGGTCACGGTTGACAGTCCTGAAGGTATTAGGTATTATTTTCAGTTGAACCACTGGCACGAGGCAGTAAAAAATTTTGGTACGTACGTAATGTAAAATTTCATAAACTCTGTTAAGAAGTATATTTCAATTAAATAGAAATCAGAGAAGTGAAATACGTAATAACAGACGATGCTTGCAAGGAAGGTTTTGTGAAACAACAAAATAATTCCACTCTTTCAGGAATGACATATTGTGACTTGGGAGGAAACTGTATATTATTTCTTTTCCGTCTCGGGTTTTAAGGTCAACAAACATTTATTCAGAGTACCAAAACAACCCATAAATATGGGACAGCTTGACGGTAAAAAGAGATTAAAAGTCTGCAGCATATTGCTAGAGGCTCCAGGTTGCCAAGTCTCCTGAGTTATACGTTTATTCTTATTTTGACACTGCAAGAGACTTCAGTATACAATACATGTTTATGCATTAATACTAAATATCGTTGAGTATCGTACGTCTGTTATTCGTTTAAACTATTTAACTGTTTTTGTTTACGTCACTTACAAGAAATAGACTATTTTATATTCAGTTTATGGGCTAATACAATATACAGACTTGTCGATTGCATTTTAAGTGGAGTAATAATATTCAATTCTTGGCTCGGATTTAGCGAATCTCTCACTCGTGGGTTTGGAAAGATAACTTTATTTCTGTCTGTCTGTCTGTCTGTTTGGACGATAAATAGAATTTGAACTGATGTATGGAGTTGGCCGTACACAGTAGGGATCACTTCTGGCTGGTTTATACCTACCAGTTGAACCCACCATTGGGCACAGCAAAAACCGATGTGCCACTTCAATCTGGGCCACCTTATGGATGTCCAGTAGCGGCACATCACTAACCGCAAATCTCGAGATTCTGGGGTTCATGGGCAATTCGATGGGTCTAATCTACTGTGGAAGAAGGAGTTGGTGGAGTTTGTTCCCTTACCTCAGAGGTTCTTGTTAACCTCAACAAGGGTGTGCCACCCCCTGCCTACTTTGACTGTAGAGGCTCGTTCAGAGCTGGCCTCCCCTTCTTCTTCCAGGATGACTTTGAGATGTAGTGCCCTAATTCTTCCTCATGGATCTCGATAGGAGGCGGCCCCTACTCCATTAACCTTACCCAGCCTGAATATCCTATCACTCCGGAAGCAGCGCAAAGGTTCTTACAGGACTAAGTGCAATTTTTAAGCTTCTTGTCCTAACCTCCTCAGACCCATGAATTTGGTAATTAATAATTTTACATGAAACTACGTCCACTCGTTAGTTAACTAGAAATAATATAAATTTTTTATTCAATTTTAGTTTTATGATTTATAATGAAATTATTTCATGTGGCCTATAGGCCACATTGGGTTATCCCGAGTTTGTTATTCACATTTTTAAAGTGGGCCTATAAGCCACATTGGGTTCTAAAATATATCTGAAATATAACGTTACTTTTATTCAATAAATTATCTTTATTGACCTAATATAAAAATTTGGCTTCGTATCATGTATGAAAATGGAAAATACAATATAATGACTTAATTAGTAATACTGTTAAATCTAAACAAATGTTTTATATCGTGATATTGGTTTGAAACAATTGCGTTCAAATGTAAACACAGATGCATCTTGCAAGTCGAACATTTAACTCTAGCCTTGTTGCTCGAACAACCGGGCATTCTGCAACGAAAGTTTTTTCCTTTTTCAGGGATTGTAGGCATGTGAAGAGTCATAGAAGTTCTCAAGTCATGTGGTGGGTGAGGTGTTGTCTTTTTCTTTTCTTCGCTCTTACTTCTTCCTCGTCATCTTCTATGTCTTCATACATAGCAGCTTTGAGGTAATGTTGATGCATAAATTAGTCGTTCTGCAATTCTTTGTCGATATTGGAAAGAGTCAAGCTTACCTCGGTTTGGAGTCTGTTGTTGAACTTGTTGACGCCTGTAGGTTAGCCATGCAGCTATTATTGACAGGTCTACCAAATGGAAAATAAGCCGAATGGTCCATTTCCTTGTTCTACAGCTGATCCGATAGTAACTAATCATTCGGTTCTAGGAGATCTACACCCCCCATACTACTGTTGTAGTTTTTTACTGCTAATGGACGCTGTATGTCTACATAAACTTTTCTTTTTTTGTCCCATCTTGTACATACATCACTTGGGATTGCACCTTCATGAGATGAATGAAATTAACAACTCCTTTGTTATCATACCATTTCATGATGGTTACTTGTCCATCATTACGGATGACTTGATCCCATGACCCTTATTTCGCTAGTTCTCTGTCACTTTTGAGGGTTACTTTCATATGGCAGTTGATTGGCAACTGAGAGTTCCAGTGCCTTGCATCCTGCGTTCAGAATGTAGTAAATCCAGGAGGAATATTGAAGTGAAATACCTGTCCATGTACACCAATGAACCTTCTTTGAGATTCTCAGTTAGTTTCATTACCATTTTCCCACCAGTATTTAAATGAGCACAACAAGGTTCAGTTTGTTATTGAGTCTCCTTTTCCTTGATAAATAAAAAAATCAAGGGGAAGAGCATCTACAGCTGTCACAACAAGGTTTTTTTTTAAACCACAAGGGTTAGGTTTTTCCCCCCTCACATACTGTCTGGCCGGTCCACTTCCCCAAAATGGGATCATCTGCTCATCAACAGATACTTTCTCAGGGCGAGGATTTTGCAAACAAGCATTTTGGACTTTATCAATAAGTGGTTGAACTTTCCAAAACTTGTTGGTTTTTTTTACATCATCAGACACAGTAGCATCATTAACAAGTTTTAGATTTCTTCTTATCAAAAGAAATCGTTCTCTGGGCATTTGTTCACAAATTAAAGGTACTCGAGTAAGTTAGCTGCCCAATACATACGCATCCTGGGAAATTTGAGATAGGACATCACAATAACAATACCAAAGAAACTTCTTAATTTATTCTGGTGTTGTTTTTAAATCTTTTCCAGTTGATGCTAAATATGTCTGGTTAGAATAGCTGCTAATAATCTCGTTATATTTCCTCAGGGATATAGAATTTAAAAAAGACATAAGGATTACCTTCAATTGGTGTGTCATCTTCATCGTAAGAGAAAGGAGCAGGTGGTAATGGAAAAAAATCATTGCTGTTGCTTCCAGTAAACACGTCTACCTTCAGTTAGAGGCACTTCAGGCTCTGGAGAATTTTCAGATCGGTCCTCTGCAAGTGATTCATCATCTACTTCACTATCTGGTTGGGTTTCATTTCTAGGGATATATGTTGGGTCAGTATCATCGTCTGAGTCAAATCCATCTAAATCTGAAAACATCTCCATCAACTGCGTTGACAAGATCTGCGATGTCCTTCTATGGATAGTGCAGTGGCAGGTTTTGGAACGCTTCTAGTCGATCTTCTTGATGTACTTGTATCTAAAAAAAATACAACTTTTTATAAATACTGTTAAAATAATTAAATAAATGAAGTTAAAATATTTCAAGTGCATTAATAGAATAGACTAGAATAACAATTAAGTTAAAATAGGGATAATAAATAGATTAACAGTACAAGAAATATTATTAAAATAAAAAAAGATCTTCATCAGTAACAAAGTAAGCATAGGAACCCCAAGACCCAATGTGGCCTAATAGGCCACACTCATTATTATGTGTTTGTTTACAGTCACAAGCTAGCGATAAATACCTATAAAAATATGATTTTGTGCAGGTTACTTCTTTTACATTACTATTATAGACATTTTAGCTTCGAACTTAAAGTAATTTAATAGTAAAAATAATAATTACCTGGAGTAGACATGGTTCATGTATCACCGACAGACATTTGCCAAGTTCAAACCATAAACCTAGTGAGCAAATCTCGAACTAAGTTGACAACTGCAGACACTGACATGTGGTGCACTCTCTCAGCTGATGAAATAACTACTTTTTAGCATTTCTAAATGAAGATACCAGACAGCTGGAGGCAGAAAATCAAATGTGGCCTATAGGCCACACCAGGTCTGAGGAGGCTAAGAGAACAAAAGAAAA
>NW_025781081.1:0-20642 GCF_021130785.1 Homalodisca vitripennis | reverse complement strand
TATATTCCGTGTACTAATTTTAGTTCTTAAAATTTAAACATCTTATATTTAAAGAAAAAACAGTTCTATAAGTTATTTTATTTATTATTTTTCTTGAATTTTATATATTTTGCTATGCAGCGGCAGGGGGTTTCTCCACCCCCCCACCTTCAAAGGAAAAAAACCCCTAAAACTTCGCCTCTTAAGAAGAGCTAGATAGCTACACCATTATTTGATATGAATAGGTTTAATATATTATGGTTGGTGTTTATGCAGTTAATGATGGTTTTATAATACCTCAATAAATGCTCATTTAATTGAAATAAACTAAATTTAGGATGGTCTAGATAGATTAGATTGAGCAAATATAATTAATTTGTATAATAGGCTATTAAAAGTGTACGCCTTTTTTCCGTAGTCATGAATTAGGGTTTGTCTCAAGTATAACAACACGTCCTCCTATAGAGAACATATCGCAGGAGGTCAAAAAACTATAGCAGTGACCAATGTTCCTTTCATGTTGAGTGTATGCACAAAAAGAATTGAAAAGTTCTTCCAATATAAAAAGATTTACAACGCTTCAAACCGTTTTTTACAATACAAACGTCGGATTACAGACGGGAAAGTGAAAAGTTTTTAAGATTGTTCGGAACAATATTTGTGGCACAAAGGGAAATCTGCAGGAGAAACTCAGATTCTTTCTGTTTATTACAACACCGTATTCAGCCTTTTTAAAGTTATAGGTTGGTTTACATTGTACGGAATTCATAGCTTTGAAAAATTACCAGTTAATTTTCTACCTTATTTTTGAAAAGTAAATAAATGCTGAAATCAGGAGGATTACTAATACAGGCTTAATTTAGAATTAGAAATTTAGGAAAATCTTTTTTAAAACGTAAAAAACATCTTGTATTTTGTCAAGGTCACATGTAGATTAGAAGTTATGTTTTAAATTTTTACAAGATTTTTGGAGAAAGAATTGGTCCCCAGAGTAAGGTTTGTTTTTTTTAGAAGAAGAGAAACTTTAGGAAACTCGATAAGTTGAAAAAACCAAACGTTTATAATACAGTTTACCTCTGAAGACTAATGGAAGAAAACAGAATTATGTGATTGTAATTTTATTTTATTTATTATTTTTCTTTTTAAATTTCTATATATTTGCTATGCAGGCAGTGGGTCGTTTTCTCCAAATGAATAACCCCAAACTTATATTTATATTATATATTATATATATATATTATATATAATATATTCTTGAATAATTAATATTCCTGTTCAACGTAGAAGATAGTATGTACTATTTGAGAGCAATGGGGTCCTAGTCACCCATAGCAACATATACCGTGAGTCCTATAAATCCTCATTCTAAAAGAGTAGTATGATTTATGACAAACATTGTGTTTAATTTAGCCCAAATACTGATTAAACCAATTTTTTTGGCATTCATTTACAATTAAAAAAAGTTAAGGGCGAACATACATAGTACATTGTGCTGGACGTCGTAAGTACGTCTAACAGGCCGCGTAGTCAAGAGAACTAAAAAAGAATATACAAATTAAGACTGTGGACCGCTAATTTACTCCCATAATTAGCTAAAAGGGTGTTGAAAGGCTAATATCGCCGTCCGCTGTAACTAATTATTAAGGTAGGAACACAGTGTAAGATGTAAACTTAATAAATAAGTAAAAATCGAACCACCACCTTACATCCGCGGGACATTATTAGATTCCCACTTCAGCGTTGTGTCCTGCGGGTCTTGCTTCAGTTGCGATACCTATTTCGTTTTGTAGATGAGATTACAACAGTCGTATAACTTATTGATGTATTACAAACCATGAAATGTTAGTTACTATGTGATGATTATATATCATTACTAGCTACTCAAAATTTTTTAGCTGAAGAAATTCGGACAGTTTAGGACTCATTGAAGTGCTTGTTTTTAATATTTCAACATGTAATGATGTATTAAATAACGTACGTCCCTTTTCCATTATTAGATGTTATTTTAAAAATTATGTTTTTTTTTTTTTAATTTTTTTTTTTTTTTTTTTTTTTTTTTTTTTTTTTTTGTTTTTTTTTTTTTTTTTTTTTTTTTTTTTTTTTTTTTTTTTTTTTTTTTTTTTTTTTTTTTTTTTTTTTTTTTTTTTTTTTTTTGTTTTTTTTTTTTTTTTTTTTTTTTTATTTTTTTTTTTTTTTTTTTTTTTTTTTTTTTTTTGTGTCTTTTTTTTTTTTTCGAAATGGTTAGGGAAAAACCATCCTTGTTTTGTGTAGAGTACACATTTTGATTTCAATTTAGTCTGGCCGGCAAAATATGATCGAGCTTATTTTTTATAATAAGAATAGCAAAACTAACAATAATTAAGTCCAAACATACCCAATAAAAGGTTATCATTGTTCTAAGTAACAATAATTAGTTCAAAACGATATTTCTCCCGCTACAACAAACCACATTAAAAAGTTAGACTGACGTGTTGAAAGAAGCACCTAACTCTGGACTTTGGGAACTGTTTAGTGGCGCACATTCTGATAAGAGAGGTCCCAGATAAGGGGTTTTAAAACAAACTTAATTTGTAGACTATAATCTTCTGTTTTATTTTACCCTTTAGTGTGAGGTTGCAAAATTTTTTTCACAATCACAGTTTAGGGGTTACGTTGAACAATAAGGATTACAGTACGCAATAATGTATATGTATTCAGTAGTCCAGATGGAAATGGTTTTATACTTCCTTTCTCTTTTTTTCTTTGAAGCTTTCTTGTGTAGCTTTTTTCTTTCTGCGGTGAGTCCGCATGTTGAGCTTCTCGGTGACAGTAACCAAACACTAATTAATCCCCCCATCATGTTGATGTTCCAGCGGCCCTGGTAGCGTTTTTGTCTATTCAATTTTAACATCCTTGGTGAAAAACGCCTCGACCCCTTGCTTCCTCAAACTTACATCTTCCAAATCTTTCGGGAAAGTAATCATAGATGAACTGTTACAACAAAAAGTTGGTGTGTTGATACTTTTTCACGGTCTCATATTAAACAATCTTCCTTAAATTTTTTAATAACCTTCTTTAACATAGTAGCTTCAATAGTACCATATTCTGAGGTTTTTTTTGGCATTTCCCTAAGAATTTGTATAACCAACTTTGCTTGAAATGATATCCAAGCTGTATTTTCTCATGTTAATCCGTCATTGTCGCGTTTCAAAGGTAACATGGAACATCATTTTTTCGTCGGGTCCTACAAAGGCGCCTTCTTTTAACTTTAGCTTCTGGAAAGAATTTGGACGATTTTATTGGCAGAGATGCAAAACAAGGTCCATCCTTTAGGCAATGCTTTTACAAACTGTTTCATGAGGCCTAACTTTAATATGTAGAGGCGGTAAGAGAATGTTTTTAGAATATACAGGATTGTTGCGGAGAATGTTCTTCTCGCCAGTTTTTAAAGACTTACTCACAGGCCAGTTCTTTTTGCACCAATGACGATCCCTAACTCTACTGTCCCATTCCACACAAGAAACATGGGAAATTTAGTACAACCACCTTGATGACCAAGAAGCATGCAAGTTACTTTGAACATCGCCACATATCATCCAACTATGAGCAGAATAGCCAATTTTATTCAACACTATTTCTAGGTTTTCATAGCCCTCCTTCATATGTACAGAATGGCCAACAGGTATAGATGCATAAGTGTTACCATTGTGTAGCAAAAAAGCTTTCAAACTAGTTTTTGGATAAATCAATAAACAGCCTCCAGTTTTCTTTTTTGTATTCAACATCAAACTCGTTCATCAGACCTGGAATATCTGAGCAGTACACTAAATCACTTCCTTCTTCATCAAAAAAATGTTGAAAACTGCTTCTCTCTCTTCCTATACACATATATGCTGGTTCTAACTGAAAGTTTCTTTTCTTTTAGTCTAAAACCAAGCAATTTAGCTTTCTCTTTTGTTAACCCAAGATCCCTAACCAAGTCGCTAAGCTCGATCTGCGTAAACAGTTTAGGTTCTATATTTCCTGTTAGTACAATGGAACTCTTCATCATCTTGCTCATCTAGCTCTGGCTGTACATAAGACAAACGTTTCAGTTTGAAACATAATTCATACCATCTGCAGGGTTTTGAGACCAGAAAAATCTACACTGTGCCCTACTGGTCTGATGGCGGACATTAGTTTAGGGGCAGTTTATTACCTTCTTTTTATTCGAGTTATGGCCAGTAATATCAATGCTGCAAAAGTAGCAATCATCAGTGTGATTTCTAGGTTCCCCTCCATATCATAGGAACAGCAAAAAGTTTAAACGCTTTCTTGTCCTTTTTTGACCATTTTCTAAGATCCTTAACACAAACATAACATACCTTATGCGGAGCCCCAGTTTTATCCTGATCACCAAGTTTAATTCCTAAATATGAGAAATAAACCTTTTTCACAAATTCTGTAATGTTTCTTTGGTGTTTTTAATAACAAACTCACCACAAATGTAACAAAAATTGTCAGCAGAGTTTTTACAACCACGATTAGACATTTTATTGAGCAAATGTACTGAAAACCAGAAAGTGAGGTTAGGTTGGCAGTAAACAAAACATCAGATGAGAACAGAAAAATATAATCCCCCTTTTTCTGGACAGTAAATGTGTTTCAGCAGTGCTGCAAACTCTTCTACAGCCAGTAAAAATATTTTAAAAATTACATTTGAACTATATAAAAAACTGATAAATTCTTTAAAAAAATAACAAAATTTGAATAGATTTATGTATAAAAATTATGCAAATGTGAAATAATGGAGGTAATAGAGCTTAATAAGTGGTATATTTGGGTTTAGCACCCTAAAAAATATAAGAATAAGATGTTTAAAAAAAAAGCATTTTAATCGTTGGCCTGTGTATGTTTCACAAATGCTCCCAAGTGTTAAACACAATCTATCTCAATGAATACCCATGTATACCAATTATGGTTACATCATCGATGTATAAAATACAACCATGATACAATACATGATAAAATATATGATTGGTTACATTCATAGTTTACAGCGTCACGTACATATAATAAAATATAATATTATAATTTTTAAAAACAAAACCTTCACCTAATGTCCCTTCTAAGTAAAACATTTACCAGTGTTTTGTAGTTCAACAAATAAGTTTTAAAAACTAAGTTATATAGTGGTTTTAAATCTATTTTCAATTCAATATCGATTGAAAATTTCGATTACTCCACTGATCGTTGGCCCAACGACCCAAACATTAGTTTAGTTATAAATAAGAGTGTCGTTGGCCCAACGATCAGTGGTGTAATCGGACCGATTTGTTTCATAAAGTAAAACATAACTAAAATGGGTCGTTGGGCCCAACGAACCTTATTTACAATTAAAACAGTGAATTTACAATCAAGGTTCGTTGGGGCCATGGACCCTATTGCAGTAACAAGTTCAATTGTAGAATGCAGGTTCGATTACACCCACTGTTCGTTGGGTCAACGACCCGTTTTATAATTTATAGAGGTTCGAATTGGTCCACTGGGGTCGTTGGTCCAACGACCCGAATCAAATAAAACATTGCATTTCAAATGAAAAGGGTCGATTACTCCACTGACCCATTAGTCCACTATGGTCAAGGGCAGGCGGCACGCAGCCGCTCCTCCTATACTGTAGTAGTTATATATTCATTATGAGCGTGAATACATTTGATGAAAATACATATATATATATATATATATATATATATATAATATATATATAAAACTATAAATATTATTTATAAATTGCATATTAATTAAATGCAGGTATGAGGTAACTTGTAGGCCTACATTATTATTTTTTTGTCGGTAAAGAGTTAAACTACTTTGGTTAATATAAAACGTAATATATATTTTTTCCCCATTTCTTTACGTCATTGACGTGACTAATATATATGCGTTTAATATATGACCAAAACACTCAAATAAATGACAAAATTTTTATTTTTGTGAGGCCTTTCGTGCTCAACGAACACATCGTCTGACCCACATAACTGAGCACCTTCTGTGTTCATTGAGCACGAAAGGCCTCACAAAAATAAAAATTTGTCATTTTATTGGAGTGTTTTGATGATGTATTAAGCATTTAGTTTCCAATAAGAAGAAGCTGGTAAAATGTATATATGTATAAAACGGCAAAAAGCGTGATTTAATCTTTGTTGAAACTACATTAGTATCGTTTTTGATCATATACATATTATACATGTACAAGTAAAAGAACTGGGCCAATTCTCTTCAAAAAGCCATTGTATAATGTTCTGAAGCATTTAAACATTTTCGTGTATCTGATACATTTCTTCAGATGGATATGAACTACAATTTACAGTATGTATTAAAGAAAACTATCAATCATTAAAACTTAATTGAGAATATGTTGCCAACTTTAAAATATAGGCGTCTGAAGAAGTAATGTTGATTGTTAATGGGATGTGAGAGAAGGCATTACATTCTCTTATATGAGGTACTCTATATGAGGTAATCTATAACCGTAATGCAGCTGTTAGACCTCTTAGTTATAAGTAGAATAGTGCTATTTGTGGTAATATATTAGAAATACAATGTTATTAGTTGATGTCGCTAAAATAATTCAAGTTTCACATGCAACTAACCACAACTAGAGCTTAAATTTCCCGTAAGTTCAAGATTATTCTTTTTGATGGTGTCCTCCTCAGTTTCTTTTCAAAGTTGAAACATACAATCTTGAATTGATGTCTCCGTGAAAAAACCGTGTTATAATTATTAATAATTTTAATCTGAAGTAAAAGTTTTCTTTGGGCGTCTTCATTGTAGCTTTATACGCTGTGATGGCTGATGTGAAGAGTGACAACTGTCGACCGTAACATTAAATCGCAGTCAACGAGTTTTATTTACATGATTTTATTCAGTTTTCATTGAGCCTGGTGGTTTTCTCTCTTACGGTTAATTTACATAATAAAATATAGTAAACGGATTAGTTCTTCGGTTTACACGGCCGGTGTCATAACCAACTATTTCGGCCTAAACCGTGGAAAGCTATCCTCAGTCACAATATTGTTTCCGGTTTAAGATCTGTTTGTTTAAGATAGTTCTCCACATAAAAAACCGATACCTTGTAAGAATTTAATTGGGTAAGCAGAGTTTCGACGTGGTATGAACTGCACAACTTAGATGTTATCAAATCATGTAGCTCGTCTTTTAGTATTTAAGGTTATTATAATTATACTAACAACTAACGAGAAGTGTTCTATGGCATTTTTAAAACCCTCAAATTTGTGTATATTATTTACTTTTACTGTATATTATTGTCCAGTATGGACTTAGATAGTGAAGCAGTGGGCCTGTACAGAAGGAGAAACAATCGTGCCCATTAAGCAAACTAGGCGGCCACCGAGAAAGGCAGGTTTTTGAGGGGCGGTTAAAAGAAGAAAAATTAAAAGAATGTGTATAAATTACTTTACAGAAACCGACGCCAAAAATACATAAAACAGGCTCGTGTCACTTTAAAAACTCAACCTTTATCATATCAAACATTACTTAGGAGTGTCAGCGTAAACCTTAGGTAAATTGACTATAATACAAGAAACCTTTGTAGTTACCCTCTTATGTAAAAGTGGAGACAGCATCAGTGTTAAGGGCCCCTATACACCTGCGAGTCTGGCTCGCGAGCCTGGCTTGCCGAGCCAAGCTCACGAGCCGGACCCGCTGATTATTCACCATACACCTACGTATCTTGCTCGCCCAGTTGCAAACATGAGTTTTTCGAAGAAGGTTGCAGCTGCGGGTCATAGTGTTAGATGAGCTAGGTGTATTGTAATGAGCTATGTAAGAAGAAACGGAAGAAAAGGGTAATGTGGTCAATGAATTGGTTACTAAATAGAAAGAGAGTCACATGAATTTATTGAATTTTGTTAGGAATGATAGATAGTCGCCAAGACTATCAGAACTATTTAAGGATGTCAGCTGAAAGTATTAACATGTTATTGGACAAGGTTAAACCGCTTTATAACAAAAAAAGACACTATACTGCGAGGACGCTATATCACCAGAGGAAACGCCTCACTGTTACTCTCATTTTTCTGGCTACCGGACGGTCTACATAATAAATGCTATCGGCAAATTTCGATACTCTTCAATAAATGTTTGTTAAAAATTCAGGGCTCATAAATAAACTTGGAGCCAGCCATGTTAACTCAAAACAAACAAAACACCTTTGGCGGAAACGAGTGGTGCGTAACGTTTAGCCTACAGTAGTGAAAACGGAAATGAACAGATTTTTCGGTGGTGGGGGCACGAGTCCGATCCGTAATGCGCCATTACACTGGCGAACACGCTAGTAGCTGCTCTTATTTTTAACATGGAGCAAAAATTGAATGGAAAATAGGCACTTGACTTGTCTCAAAACTTTATTATTAATCTTTTATTCCACAAACCGACTTTATAGCAAAACGCCTGAGGGTTTTGACCTCGGATTACAACTACAGTGAATGCATATATATGGTCGATGTGGTATTTTGTTTTTCAGGACTATAAACTGCAATGTTTATCAAATTCTTAATCTAGGTTTTTTATTGTTTAAACAAAGTACTATAAAAATTAATCTTTGAGCATCTAGTTTTGCTTTAAATGGTATTTTTTTCGTATTATATGTGAAATTTCACCTAAATAGATGTATAGAAACATCTATTAAGAACATTACTCTTCTTGTGTTGTTTTTGTTTATATGTAGGGTTGTCGGGCTCTTGAAATGTAGTAAAACGTCGAGGGGAGAGCGGAGCTGCAGGTGCAAAGTACAGTGGAAATATATAATATTAAAAAAATATATATGTAGCCTTATTTTCACATATTTCCAGTGCCTAGCAACGAGGATTGTTATTACTAGGACAGTTTGTCTAAATTGTAAGATTTTGAAACATTATATCAATTTATATACTCACATCTCGTTACCATGTACTGTATATACAAGTTTTGTTATTTAATAGGAATCAACCCAACCTTTTCCTACATTGGTGACCTCGACGTGGTACCTAAACACGTAACCTTCTGATCTGGAAAAGGTTAGGTTGATGCCTACTATATTTAATATATTATAATAATATTATTATTAAAATATTATTATAATACTTGTGTATACTATAGGTTAACGAGATGTGTATTTATTGAGTATGATTGAATAGATTGTTCAAATTATTACAAATTAAACTGGCTTTATAATAAACAAACGACCCTCGTTACGGGGCACGAACCATGTGGAACTATTGTCACATACATATATAATATCATAAGCCTATTTCTTTATTTCAAGTATAGTAAATCCCTCTAACTAAATCCATATTCGAAACAATTACTGCTGGACGGTGTTCTGATCCTCAGATTTTTAACCAACATTGACATGGCCCCAAATGTTGAACTACATATACGAAGTTCTAGGGCCAAACTCCACAATTTCTTATGACAATTATAGAGGATTTAATGACCCCATGGATTTTAACCAAAATTGACATGGTGATTCCTTGGGATAAATGACGATAAATTATTTAATTCCTTTCCCTTGAAGAGAAGGGGCGTAGTTCAAGATCATAAAATATTTTTCGGATAACTTCCTCTGCATGTCAATGGGAGTGGGTGCATAAATGTTTTGTGAGAATTAACTCAATTATTGATTTTAAATTTTGCTTGAATCCTCATTTTCTGCATAAGGTACATTGGTTGGTTCGATGATGCATGCTAATGGGATTTGCCTGGAGCGTTAGAAAAAATGTTTTATATATTTATCTTATGGGTAACCACTATGAAAACGAAAAAAATATATTTCTAAGCAAAATTTGTAAATAGACGTGATTAAAAATTAAAAACACAGAATTATTTTTTAAAAGCACAACATTAATACAAAAAATCTTGATGTTTTTTTAATATTTCCATCACGTTTGTACACGAATTCACGGAACCGTTTATCGAGGAAACTGAAAGTACTTCCCTAGTCACCAATAAATTGTGATGACATGTTCTGTCAATCAAACGAAGAAGAGCAGATTGATTTAGAAGACAAGACAACAGCACAGAGACCAGGAAAGTAAGTGTAAGGCCACACGGATAAGCTGGCTTCCGGGAACGAAGTCATAATAATAATTTTCGATCAATAATCATGGCTGGTTTGAAAATACTTTCTCTTCATTCATCCAATCTCAAGCACAAAGCCTGGAACTTCACAACCACTTCAATTGTTTGAAAACAAAAACATTCCATTGCTATATTTTGAATCATATAATTGTCTTGAACAACAACTGACATCAGTGATTGCCGTTGACAGATGTTCTAATTAAAAAAAAAGTACGTTTGCCTTCGTCAGCCCGTAAAATCCTTAGTTTCCAAAAGAATTCAAAACAAACCGACACCTATTTTCATATGGCAAGATACACTGAGGTAAGATTTTAAACCAGTCTGTGGGTCTTGTACTGTACCGAATCTTCCCCTTATAATATTTGTTAAGATCCTCGTAAAGACCAATGGCACATTGAGGAAGAGCAGAATAAGGATTCGAAAGAGACCAGCCTCTCCATAAAAATTAAACGTCTATCATTTAATTTATAAGATTAGTATTACAATTTTAAATATGCATTGAAATATCTTTTCACCAGTTGATGCCAGTTTATGAATTAACGCTTTTAAAAGAACTATATTTTGCTTCACTTTTGTGAATAAAAAACAATCAGCGATTTCAATAATTTAAACTACTACACTGGCCTAACTGTTGATTTGAGCAGATTTAATATTAATCGAGTTTAAAATGTACTAGCCAGAAATTTACAACGTGTATGATATTAAAACCAAACCTGATAAATTCTTAAATTTAAAATTAAGTTTTCTTTTAAAATCTGTAATATTTTTTTTAAATTGCTATATACCCTGGTTATTATGTTGATATTCTCTTTGCTTGATATTTCAAAAACCATCCACAGTTTACACACATCACAGTTGATAATAATATTTTGCTTGTATCCAGTTCTCTTTTACCACAGAACTAATGTTTAAAAAAAAAATAAAATTATATATTACGTTGCTTCCAAATAACAGTATGGCTTAACAAATAAACTGTATTACCTGATTGTTTTGTATGCATGAAAGAAAATTTATCAAAGTAAGGTGAGCAAAAATATAAAATATTTATATTTTCAGAGAAATATTTTTATGGATAAACTGGTAAACAAAACTGCACTAATATTTTAAAATATATATTTTAATTAGATTATATATCATATACTTCCAGTATCGATTTATTGTGGTCAGACAATAAACACATCGTTAAATAGTGTAGCTGTATTGCATAATTATTATCTATATCAATGAATAAGTGTTTGTATTAAGGAGGAGTCTTGATATAGTTTATAAAAGGTATTCATTATAGATAATATCAAAAGAATATCTATCTTATTGAAATGATTTAAATTGAATTAATTCAATAATTCAGCTAACATCATAACGTCCTGCTCAAAACCTCAGTCAACCTTAATTATTTTATGGCACTGGCAATGTAATAATCGACAAATACTATATGTTCTTCTTTACGTATAAATCTTGTGTTATATTTTTCCATTGTGTGTCTTGTTATGTTATTTGCATTTTTATAATTGTTTGATTCCAAAGATTTAAGATTGAAAATTAAAATGATTACAAAATATCTTTAAGTGAAAGTAGTTCATCTATCGTCATCATAGCATTCGCTTAAATTTCATTCTTTAGTAATAATATATTAATACCTGTGTCAAATGTCAAACACCATAAAATATGTAAATAACGCTTCAAACTGTAGTTAAAACTATTTAACAATTATTAATCTTCACATGATATTAAGGATTATGGACCCTATAAAATCTTACAATAATAGGTTTTTAAGATGCAAAATAATCCTCGATACATTTTATTATGAAAATATAATCGGGTTTGAAATGGCCGTTAAGACGTTATATGATATTACTATTATAATTATTCCTAAACCTGTAAAACATACGCGTCTAGAAACGTTTACAGAATTCCAATACATTTCACCAACTTCTTATTAACCATGCAAAATATAACTATCAACGAAATTTAATAATCTAATATTGGGTTACATATGAAACCACTTATACTTGATATCAACCTTGTTATATAAATATTAAACAGGTAATGATAAAAACAAAATGTCATCTCATAGTAGCATTTGTGGATACTAATATAATAGCACATACTCCTACTAATATGTATATATTTTATTTTTAGTATTTAATATATATGTGGTTACTTTATCAGTTATGACATATTTCCTACATACATTAGTATCTCGAGAAACAACACTAAAACGACATATTAACTGGAGTGCTAAAAAAGTAAAACATTGCCTTGCAAGGGGACTTATAAGGATAATGAAGTAGTGGACTAATCGACCCTCTGGCCGTTGAATGGCAAGACAATGTTTTATTTGTTTAGCATTTAAGTTAATATGTGGTTTAAGTGTTGTTTTCTAGATATTAATGCACGTAGAAAATATTTTATAACTGATAAAGTAACCCAATAAATATTAAATAATGAAAGATAAACATATTAATAGAAATGTGTTCTATTATATCAATATTAGTATCCACAAATGCTATTATAAGATGGGATTTTGTTTTTATGATTACCTGTTAATATAAAAAAAACAGTACGTGGATTGCCTCAGCAAATAAATTGTTACTGTTTTAAATTAATACTGATATTAATATCAAATAATTTGTATGAATATTCCCAAGTAAAAGCAATTACTATATTTTATTCGCACACCCACATAAGTTATCCTACGTATTTCTTTCATTCATAGAAAAACAATCAGGTAATACAGTTTTACAGTTAATACTCGTATTTGTTAAGCCCGACCGTCATTTTTGTAATTTATAATTTAGATTTGAATACATGCCAAATGTAAACAACTGTGACATGTGTGTGAACTGTGGATGTTTATTTTTACTATCAATCAAAGAGAATGACAAAATAATAAGTGTATGATCAATTACAGATATACGATAAAAAATATTACATATATTAAAAGAAAACTTAATTATAAATTTAAGAATTACTATATCAGGTTTGGTTTTACTATAATAAACATTGTACATATCTGACTACTACTTTTAATCTTGAACTAATATGAAATCTGCTCAAATCAACAGTTGGGCCAGTGTGGTAATTTACATTAATTAAATCGCTGATTTTGTTCATTTTTGTGAAGAGGCTGGTCTTTTTTAAATTCTTATTCTGCTCGTCCTCATATGCCATTGGCCTTTGAGAGGAGCGTAACAAACATTGTAAGGGGAAAAGGTGGCACAGTACAAGACTCAAAGACAGGTTTAAAATCTTACCATTTGAAAATAGGTTTCCGTTTTGTTTTGAATCATGTTGGAAAACTAAGGGTTTTAGGGCCTGACGATTTTTTTAGTAATTACGATTTCTATCAACGGTAATCACTGACGCCAATAACTGTTCGGGTCCGGTTTATGATTTAAAAATTTACAACATTGAAATATAAATGTTTTTAACAATGTAGGTGGTCATGACGTCCCAGGCTTTTTGCTTAAAATTGAGTAAATGAAAAGGAAGAATTTTTTCCAAAAGCATCTATAAGTTAAGTTATTGATCTAAAATTATTATTATGCTGTGATTTTAATATACTATTGAACAAACTCAGTTACCCTTAATGGTCTTCAAACTAAAAAAATACCATACTTAAGCGGGAGTTTTTCGCTTATAGAAATGTGAAATTCAGATATTACGATGACTGTGCTGTGTATCTCGACTTAGAAAAATAGGCAAAAATGCAACTGTGAGGACATAACATAGGGCAACATTCTAGAAATTCTGAAAGGTATCAAACATTTAAAAATATGTCCGATTAGGACAGGCCAAGAGTTCTACTGATTGTTCTACTACTACTACTACTACTGCAGAATAGAAATATGATTCAATATAACGACTCACTGTATTAGTTAAAAGGAATACAATCTGAAGTGAAATTATTCATTATGCTGAATTAATGCATTGACCTGTTTTCAATGATAAATTTGAAAAACAAACCTTTCAAAATCAAACATGGTGAAGTTCTACCTCAGAGAACTGGAACAATACCTACCCGCGCTGATGGTGTATGACGTTCTCTTGGTAGAAGCTGAATCCACCAATTTCCTTGGTCTATAACTTGATAGAAGGTTCACATTGGAACCATATTTGTCTTACGAGGTTACATTATGAGGCAGCTCTTCAAAATAAAATGTGATTTAGAGTACAACA
Source organism: Homalodisca vitripennis (assembly GCF_021130785.1). Lineage (NCBI taxonomy): Eukaryota > Metazoa > Arthropoda > Insecta > Hemiptera > Cicadellidae > Homalodisca > Homalodisca vitripennis. The sequence continues at coordinate 6,386 of NW_025781081.1, read as the reverse complement.
GATCTGTAAGAATACCTTGAAAATTATATTCTAAAGTCGTGTAAAAATGCCTTCATGGAGCTTCAAGTGTTAACTTCACCCTGTCTCTATATTCTCGAAAGTCACTCTGTACTGTCGTTTCAAATGCAAAATAGTCCAAGGCAGAGACGTCCACTAATACTGCGGTCGCAAAATTGGCGTGAAACCAATTAATAAACTCCCTGATTATTAAACATCTAAATAATCTCAAACAATAAAATCTCGATTAAAAAAACCTCTTGGTGTCAAAGGGGTTTTACTCCGTTGAACAGTTTCATGACGGGTCACTGGGAAAGAAAATATTTGAATATTATAATGGATAGTGAAATATAAATCCCAGTTCTGATATTTCAAAGCTATGACTAAAGGGCTTTTTATTGTTGACGTTATAAGTAGTATTATGGATACAATTGTAGTAACATAGACACATGCTATATAACTGTATGATTCTTTATGCAATAAAATATATTATTATTATTACTATCATAAGTTTCATCCCTGCGTCCAGAATAAGTAAGCCGTTATTAGCGGACATAGTAATAAAAGCTGTGACGAGGAAATAAGCTTCGATCTCATGCTCTATCAATTCGTCGTTTTATTTTTGGAGTTTGAAACCCATTAAGTAGATGTATTGGCACCCTAAATTACTTTCTGGTATTTCAACATCAATTTGGTACACCTTCCTAAAAAGCTTTAACATGTGCGCACCATCATAATATCATAATATTTTAGATTCCTAAGATTATTCATTGTAAAACGTTAAAGAAGAGCCGATGTTTTGAAATTAACGGGCACCTTGTGCCTGAAAGTCATACGTACACAATGTACACATCAGGGTATAATCCACTAAAACTCTCGGAATCTCGGAGCTCCAGGTAGTGAGAGTTGTATAAACAATTATTTTCTTCTTATCTAGACTTTGATCCTTTGGCTTATGAAATTTCTCATAACATTCTTTTGTACATGTCTGAGTACGAAATATGTGTTCCTATTTCGACTACCCATTCATTGAAAAAATATATAAGTTACATTTATGCAACCTAAGAATATAAGTTTTTGGTACACAAGCTCAGCCCCTGTTATCCAATTAAACACAAAAGGAGTTCAATAATTATGATTGGTTTAAAATTGTGTTTCATAAAATTCCAATGCCTAAATTTCAGACACTCGTAGGGACGTTTCAAAAATGTTTTGCTTAGGGACTACACCTCCATGGTTCCTAGACGAACCTCCTTGGTCATAGTCACTGGTACTCAACGTACATACCAACTTTGGTCCAAATCCGTCAATCGACATGTGACATGCCGTCTAGAGCAATTTTTTTTTTTTTAACATGGAACAATGGTTCGGATTCAGTGCGTGTCCCACCTTTTCTCAAAGGGCGCTTAAATATCTTGCAAGGATGTTACACATATAATATTCAAGGACATTTTATTTTAAATCTATACAAAATTCAAGTTGACTGTAATAGTTGTAAAAAAGGGGCATTGGGATAACGGCATGGGGCTCCGATCTGATTGCTGACAATATGGAAATCGAACATTCATTACTTAAAGAAAGATCACGAGGATTTTGTTTAGATTAATCAATATGAAGGATGTTCAGGATTTTATTGAATTATTTTTGGCCTTGGAGCTTTGACTCCATGGCACCAAAGCTGTTTAAGAGTTTTTCTTCATTTATATTTGAGTACTTGCCCATAGTTCGCGTAAATTTTATTGGTAGAATACAATATTATTTGTAATCGAACTTGGTGAAAAGTGTCTTGGTCAGTGCAGATTACTATTTCTTTATGTCGGGTTTCTTTTAACGAAACAGCGTTTTACAGATTGTATGGGATAATATTGTTAAAAAGTGAAAACTCATGAAAATTAAACTTGAAAACACAGCATTGATATTCTATTGGTAATTATCGATTATTGTAACAAAGAAAATATTTTTTTTAGAGAACTAGAATAATTAGATTCTAAGATGAATGACTAAGATAAGGACTGTGAACTTTAGGTAGCAAATTACAGCTATAGGTGGAGAAAATATAATTAGGGGTTTGTTATTAATATAGTATTAATAATAATAGTAGTAAAGTTAGTAGTAATGTATAAAAGTACTAGATTATGCCCAATATTTTATATTGCAAACACCTATTCTTCAGCCTACGTTAAACGTATGTTTCCCAAACAGAGAATGCCCCTTTACGTACGGGATGCTTGCATAATCAAGCTACATTAGATACCGGTAATAAAAACTACACAGGGCCAATAAAAAACCCCTAAAACTAGTCTGATGAGTGAGTGATCCACTAACTAGAGTAAAGGTTTAGACAAGTTAGTAGTGATGGGGTTATGGAAGCGACGCGGCCAATATGAACTTTCAAGGCCATATCACAGTTGTCATCACGCCCACCCCCGAACACAACACACACTGTTGCTGTCTTCACTGTTACATAAACAGGGTAGCTACAAAGGCTTCTGGTACTATAATAAACTTTTGCGGAACTTACCCAGGGATTTCGCTGACACTCGAAGCAATGTTTGATATGATAATCAAGTTTTAAAGTAGCACGAGCCTCTTCTAGGTATTTTTGGCTTGGTTTCTGTACAGTAATTTACACACATTCTTGTCACTTTTCTTATTTTTTGCCGCCTCTCAAAGCTGCCGTTCTCGGTGCGTCGCCTAGTTTGTTTAATGGGAAACGATTGATTCTCCGTCTGTACAAGTATACACTGCTTCGCTATCTTAGTCTACTGGACAATTATATTAGAGTCAATGTAAACAATGTACACAAACTTGAAGGTTTTAACAGTTCATAGAATTCTCGGTTAATAATAACCTAAAATACCAAAACACGAGATATATGATTTGATAATATCTAAGTTGTGCAGTTCACACCCGTCGAACGATGCTTACCCAATTAAATTCTTACAATGTATCGGTCTTGCTGTGGGGACCTATCTTAAGTCAACAGATCTTAAACCAGAAAAATATTATTACTGAGGGTTAGCTTTCTATGGTTAGGCTGAAGATTTTGTTAAGTAAGCATTATTATTTGTGAGTTGTAAATTGGCAAAAACAGATGTTGGTTATGATACCGGCCGAGTAAACAGAAGAACTAATCCTTTTTACTATCTTTTCTGATGTACATTTACTGAAAATAAACAACCAGGCTCAATAAAAACTTAATACAATCATGCGTATAAAATTGTTGACTGCGACTTCACGGTCGACAGTTTTCACTACTCTCATCAACCATCACAGCGTAAAAAAGCCACAACGAAGACGGCAAAAAATCTTTTATTTCAGATATAAAACTATTATACAAATTTATACAAACCCAAAATAGGGGTTTTGTGTCCACGGAGGACATGCAATTCAAGCTTCGGAAAAATTCAACTTGGAAGGAAACGCTGAGGAAGGACACCGCCAAAAGAATAATATTTGGTAAATTAGGCAATTTTAAAGCTCTATTAATGGTCGAGTTTGCACCATACTTCTTGCGATCAGTAGCCAATAAAATGTGTATTTTATAATATTTAGTATACCACAAAATTACACTATTCCTACTTTATAACTGAGAGCCTAGCAGCTTGCATTTTACGTTTTTAGAATTAAAAACTCGTTATAGAATTTGTGTTACAAAGATAATGTCATGCTCCTTCTCGTTACATCCCATTAAACCAAATTTATGGCTACCATTAATTTCTTCAGCGGCTTCTATCGTTACAAATGAGCAACATATTCACAAAGTAAGTTTGAATGATTGGTATTAGTTTTCTTTAAGGGATATTATTTGTATATTTAGGTTTATATCCATTTGAAGAAATGTACCGGGATACACGAATTATGTATTAAATGCTTTTTTTCAAAATTATTCAAGTATATATATGCTTATTGTACTTATATATATATATTTTTTATACTATATATATATATACTGTGTAATAAATATATTACCTATATATTTAAACAAAATAAAATTAGTATGAATGGCGAGTGAGAAAAAGAAGAGACCTAGCACCGTGCGGCGAACAGCTGTGAGTTACTAGTGTGTTTGCCGCGCTGGGACCAATTTAGGCGCTTCGCCACAGCCAACCCTGCGAATTGTTTATCATAGCAATGGGGAATCAGCTGAAACAATAATGGAATTACGAAACAAGGCGCGGCAATCATATAGTAGTAGCGCCTGCAAATTTAGATAGGCCAGGAATTCCAGGGGTCTTCTTCTTTTCTCTCGCGATCCAGTAAATGTAGTTTCAATAAAGATTAAAAAATCGATGCTATTGCCTATTCTTTATACAAATTTTATATACATAAATATATATATATACTATACAATTTATTTTGATTTTAGTTCACATCATATTATGTAGAAGAAATGGGAACTAAAAAAATATATTAGGTTTATTATAAATTAAAAAAACTAATGTAGTTTGTTACTTATAGACACACAAAAATAATTTAATGTACAAGTTACTTCATACCTGCATTTTATTAATATATAATTTTATAATAATTATATTTTTCTTGAAATGTATGTAATGGTAGGCTACTCATCAATGCCAGTATATTAACCATCTATAGTGCAGGAAGGAGTGGCCGCCGATGCCGCCGCCTGCCCTTAACCGCGCTGTAAGTGGGGTCTAATCGGTCAGGTGGAGTAATCGACCTTTTCCTTTGATATGCAATGTTTTTATTTGATCGGGTCGTTGGGCCAACGGCCCAGTGGACTAATTCGAAACCTCTATAATTTATAAAGGGGTCGTTGGCCCAACCGAACAGATGGAGTAATCGAACCTGTCACATTTTACATAAGTTTTACTTCTTTACAGCAATTGGAGTCGTTGGCCCCAGCGAACCATAAAACGCTATTAGTATTTGTAAGTTAAATTTTTGGATTCGTTGGGCCCAATCGGAAAACCTTGATTTGTAAATTTACTGTTTTAACAATTGTAAAATAAGGTTCGTTGGGCCAACGACCGTTTAGGTTATGTTATACTTTACCGAAACAAATCGGATCGATTACACCACAGATAGTTGGGCCAACGACCCTCTGATTACAAATTACATTTCTTCCAGAAGGGTCGTTGGGCCAACGATCAGTGGAGTAATCGAGCCGTCCCCCTTACATATACTGTTACATTACAATATTTACAAATATTCATTTCCATTTCACAACAAATATAGAGTACCCTTTTTAGAGTAAAGAGTACACCCAACGTACTGAGTCCCACTCAGGGCTTTGTTTGGTGACCGGCTAAAGCAGCCAAAATTGAGCGAAAAATATGCCACTATGAATATGTACAAAACAATGCTTTCACCATCTGATAAACCAACAACAAACACCAGCTCCTCACACCTGTTACAGTGCTGCAAAGTTGCTGCAGGGGTTATTCAGTATTTCCAGATATAAACATTTGCTAGTGGCATAAATCAAATTCAAAATTCTCACGCGTTCCTATATTGACGTATGCTATAAATGCATTCGCGTCGTTGTATTATTTTTTCCTTCGTTTGTAGATATACTCGTATCAATCGTTATAGTACAATTTGTTTCATTTAACAAAACCGTACATAATCGTCTTTTCAGTTTTATTTTTGAAAATATGGGACTGATATAACTTGGTAATTAGAAAGGAATCTATAATATTGTTTGATGGTTGTTTTTTATAGTATGGTTTTTCATTAACAAAATATTACGAAAGATAATATTGCTTACAATCTTACTGTATACTCTACAATGGGTTTTTAAACCAGGAACAGAGGTGGGAAATAAATTGTCTAGGGACGAGAAGAATGCTGCTCCGTATAAGGACACGTGTATATTTTTTATAACTAATAGAGGAATTTCTCTTACTACAAGAAATCAATCGAAGAGCCGCACTAATTTAGGTGTGATAACCGAAATGGGAGTGTAATGGAAGAGTTAACAAAAATATAAATATACTCAGATTATATGTTGTTACATAGATGCTACAAGCATATCACCAAAAGTAATAGTCATATATCATCGTGTTACAAGTAGATAAAGAGGTTAAAAATGGCCATCTTAAATGTACTTATTTTTAATTTACTGTCTCGGGTGGATTGATTTTAAGTGTTTCAACGCTACAGAAATCTGTCATATTTTAACTCAATAACTTTTAATACAATACCATTTCTCGACATTTATCAAAACCAGGGGCGAGCGACAATTTAAGTTTTTTATATAGCGTGTAAATTTTCTCTATTGAAAAACCTGTTTGGTTACTATGCGATACAAAAATGCAAATTGACTCTCGGCTCCTGCTCTGCTTGAGATGAACTGTTTCTTTGAAACTACATGGTGCTTTAAATTACAAAGTGGTCTCAAGGATTGCCCTACATTATGGCAT
>NW_025781080.1:0-83268 GCF_021130785.1 Homalodisca vitripennis | reverse complement strand
AAAAAATCTTAAGGTTAACGTTATTCTACAAATTAATAATTTTATTTTGTGTTGAATTAATAATCTATATCCCTTACTTGCAGTATCCGCAGTTTCCCAAATTTACTCCGGATTTACACGTATACGAGAACTTGTAGTTTGAGTGAATTATATTTATGTATACAAATGTTGAATTTGCCTTGTTTACCACGATAATGAAAATCCGTAAATTGTAATATTTATGGCCATGGGAATTTGATTCCGGTGGTTATTCCGATCAAAACTATAAAATATATGCAAAACTAATGTTTTAAGATGCCTACTTTTGTCTAATAAAACTAAGAGAGGCTTTTTAACATTCTTTTAATATATTAAACATAGATAGGTAGTAACTATCTTTTTATTTTATATTACAGTATTTTAATTTCTATCACAGTATTGACCAATTATTGCATATGTAACATTTGCTAAATATAGTTATAGTTATATTTATTGCAGTTATAGTTATATTTCCTCTAACACTTAATTTTCTTATTTGGATATTTCCTTATCATGTTCTTAACTACAGTTGAAAAAAATGTTAAAATAAGAAAGTTCTTGTTACTATTAATCTTGCGGTATGATTTTATAAAATAAATGTTAGAAATAGGAAATCATAGCTAGAATAAATTCATTCGTAAGTACTATCACAAAGCAATGTTTACACAGAACAAGTTAATTACATCAAACGGGGATATTTTAGATTAATAATATTTGTTTGCTGAAATGCAAATTTGACACCAAGATGGGATTTTCACAACTTTAGAATAGTAAAACAGGGCAGCTTTCGCACGGTGGGACAAAAGGGTCGTAGCCCGGAGTGGTTCTTAAAGAATAATACGCTTGGAAAAATAATCAGAGATTATAAGAATTCTTAGGTAAATGCCAGTAAAATAAGTTGGATAGTATATTATTGAATGCAAAAACAAATAAATAAACTCACTTTCGCTTTTATAATATTACTGATGTTGTATATTTAAAAGAAATTCTGATTTAAGACATTAACTTTGTCTTTGTATTTAAGTTATTTTAAATAATGTACATCAAGGTTTATTTCTTAATTCAGACGAATATTACGATCTATAACCCTATTTATAACCCTTATTACCGCAATCCAGATGTTAGGTATAAAACTTAAGTATGTTAGATTAGAGCATTATTTTTCAATTAAAATTTTTAGGGATTTTTAATTAATAATATTATAGTCCCTATTACGTATAACACATCCTGTTTTGATAGTCGTATGGTATCTATACCAAAATAGGACAGTCATAACAGCATATATTTACATTTTAACTTTAATTGCTAATCAAAATTATAAACACTAAACTACTTCTTACAGGTATATGAATGTACACAAACAGGTACATGGGTTACTCAAAAATGTTTATAGTGAAATAGTTGAACCTTCAAATAAAATGTTTGAGAAACGACATTGACCTTGAAATTTATTAAATTTCTATAAAAGTTCAATTAAAGTTATCACGGTTCTTTCCATTTAGTTTTATTCTAATCCAACCTAAGGCCTTTAATATTAAATACAATGTAGAACATATGCAGCTATTGATATGGAGAGAAATAATGCTCATGGCTCACAAAATTCAAGATTTCAGTGCCTTATAAGTTCGTATTAGCCTCCTAATACATATTAATGCCCTCAAAAATCCTTGGTTAAACAATGTGTATGTATACCCAATATTAAACTGGGCACTCTTGACCATTTATACATAATATAGATTCTAGTCTTTACTTAAATAATCAAAATTATATTTTTCAGCTTCCATTAACCCTATAACTACCTAAAACAACAGATCTCTATACTTGTATCAATTTTTTAGATGATAAAATAAATGGAATTGCACACACATGAATGCATGTGAAAACACATATTTTAAAAAACATTATCTTTATTTTGTATTTAAACTGCTTATAATATGCAATAAGACCTTGAATGTAATAAAATTTAATATTTTAATCTTAATACTTGTCAAACGTAGATAATAAGAAGGTATATAGCCAATGTATATTTATAATAACACGTATTTATAAGATTTCTAGTTAACTGAAACTAAACCGTGAAAACCAGTGTACATTTGTTTTTACTGTAATATGCTTTACAGCAAGAGGCATTTCAGAGGTAAAACATTGAAAGTTGAATGTGACACATGATGAATAAATTTGACAAGCACTAGACATGTTCTCACGTTTCTGAATATTACATACTCTCCATTTGTTCAACACCCAAGCCAAAGGGTTTAGGACAAATTTTCAATTTATCATATTATTATTGTTTAGAAATGTATTCGACAAGTATTTCATTGCGTATATATATAATATATATATATATATATATATATATATATATATATATATATATATATATATTCAAAATATGTATATATATATATATATATATATCAAAATATGTATATATATATATATATAAATAATTTCAATAAACATTGAATCACAAAAAGTACTTGCTCCTCCGGGACTCGAACCTTACATTTTAAGATTCAATTAATTTGTATTTGGTCGTATCTGACACATACGCGTTTAAATAACCAAACTAACATATGATCGGAAGACCAAATACCGGTCAAATGACTTTTGATTACATTAATTATTTTTTATAATTGGCAATAGCCGAATTTTAATTTCAATAAGCATTGAAATCGTGACTTTAACGTTCTCGATAATCCCAGCTTTAAGTATTTTTATCTAGTAAAATTATTAAATAAGATCATAATATATAGTTATACGATCGTGCATTCGATATAAAAACATTTTTTTCTTCTATAATTTATTCTATTTTAAAAGCGTTTTCAATGGTTAAGGCATCATCAGTTATTGTTAATTTGAAAAAATTTTTTGTATAGAATAAAAAAAAACATGTAATAAAATATAAAACCTTGAATCAGGATTTATAACAAATTGTTAAAGACCAAAAACTAATTAATTAAATAAGTATTATGTAGGAAGATATGGTTTGCAGTTATTATTGTTTTCTATTCTATATACACGTTTTTTATGTTAAGAATAACTAGCTGATGATGCCCTGGTAAATACGCTTTCAATATTAAATTAAAATTGTGAAAGAAATAAACATGTATTTTATATTAATAATCGTACTAAAGTACGATGACATTAATTCGAAAAGTTTTCTTTAGTGTCTTTTCAAAACCGTTTCGTCTACCCTTCCCTCGTACCATATTCCTGAACCACATATCGCTCCATCATACTTAGACTCACATAAGGTGAAATATTAAATTAGTTTCTAGAAACACCCGGGAAAAAAAGAGTATGATGTTACCGTTACGTGATTATAAAACAAGTACAATCATGGCATAGCTAACGCTATAGTAGTTTACGAATTTTATAGTTTGCTGGAACAAAAATAATACTAACAAGAAAAAATTTCTTTATTCAACGTTATACAAAAAATATGTCATGTTATATTGTTCGAAGGACCAATAAAAATTTTCTAATATCAAACTCAAAATGAAACAATGTAATGTATAGTGGGTTGAGGTTTTAATTACTATTAAAGTTCTGCATTTCGATAACTGAGCAAATGGAGCCTATACGTTGATTTACAAGATTGAGGTTACAGGTTGAGCTTCTAAGAATAATTGAATAATTAATTAATATAATAATTTATTTTTCAAATGGGGAAAAATAAAAAATACGGAATAAGATCAAAGAACATACTTTTGGACAAAAAGCACACAGTTAAATCATGGATACAAAGAGTTAAAATGGTTTTCGTTTCTATTAAATGTCCAAAACAATGTCCGGAATTAGTTGAAGCTTTTAATAATCTTGATTGAGGAGAAAATTGTCTCTAATTACGAAGGACCATAAGAATAATGAAGCACTGTTACCTTGCACCGTCCATTGTCTAATACCTTGACACAAATGAAGTTGAGTTGATTGCAGTTCGACCTGGGTTTGCTTCCAAGGAAATGTTGCACTGTTGGAGTTCTTGTTGATGTAGGAAGATTCCACATTCACTAGACACTATCCTCGGTTCACTCACGAACGCTGATGTTCCACAGGGACAAAGTTACTTTTTTGGCTCGTTAAAAAGATAAAGTTCGGCAAGGGGTTGACGACAATTACACGATGAAGTGGCAACGCTTCTAATTGCCATAGAACGGCTCAAAGGTTCACAACAACAAGGAAAAGGGGGGCACAGCCCAAAATTAAGTTAATGCTGCTCGTTTTAACGTACGACAGAGCGATACGGAGTCTGTAAAAGAACTGAAGATGTCTCGGAGGGCTTTTCTCGTCCGCGTCCTGGGACGCCTGTGATTGGTCGACACAAGTTACCTCATACCACGTCACAGTCGGACCAGTATAATTTGGGATGCAGGTGTGTGTATGTTGTGCGTGTGTACAAAGATACATGAAAATAGATTGCTTTGTGATTAACATGGTATCAAACAATGGTGGACAAAGAGCAATTCTAAATAAAAATAAACAATTTTGGTTGGTTATCAGTAAGAAAATATATTAATATTTAACTTAAATTAATTATTATAAATAAATATGAAAACCTAACATATATTCCACATAAGAGTGAAATAAATAAGAAATATTTTACTCTAACTGCAATTACAATGTTAAAAAAACACAAGAGAGAAAGAGTCGTTTCATTCGTTTGATTACACATTTCTCCCTATTTGTCGATTATCGTTTGGTGAGCAGGAACCAACAAAAAACCTCTTAATGCGTCCACATTGTATAAATTAGTTCTTCCTCTATATAACCATGTGAGGTTTAAAAGCAATCAGGGAATAATCATGTAGTGATGAATCACTTAAGCAAGTTCTTTCATACGCATCAGATATCCAGCGATTACGCAGGAAAGGCCACGTTTTTTGCCAGTATATTCAGCATTTACTAGTATGGTTAATTCTAAGTATCACACTTAACATTGGTTTTAATACAATAGTTTTTCTTGTTTGCTGCGTGTTGGTTAAGCCTATCACTCGATCATCTAGTAATATTTTATTTCTGTCTGTCTGTCTGTCCATTTTTCGTCCCAATAATGCTTAATGACAGGATGGGCTATACAAGTATAATTACTGAGGGCCTAGTAATCGTGCGTCCTTTTAATTTAACTTTCTTATTTAAGTGAACTTTTATTGCTACCGGCTAAAATATTAAATTCATAATAAGCCAACGAAAAATAATGTATTATTCATTGTATAATATAATTCCTTACTTTAATTTTATGCCTTATGTGTTTTCAATGACCCAATACATAATTGAACTAAGTATAAAAAAAAACACAATATATATTTACGTTGTAAAATATTTATAGGATTTTCTGTCAATCACTTTTATCACTCAAACCAGAGAAAGACGCTTCAAGCGGAGAGCAGCTGAGTTAAAAGAGAAACACTCAACAAGTCGGCTCAATGCTAATTTTATATAAACTATGTAACAAAGATATTTGTTTATTTTATCAATTAATTCCAGACTTTTATATTTTATTAAAGTTGTAGTATTATTGATGTTTATGTAAAATATCTAATATCTTTATGTTGGACTAGTTTTTACCCGTAACTTCGCACCCGGTTTCATACGATTTGCAGGTGTGTTATTACTAATGATTTGAGTAAATTATATTTACGACATTTAGCTCAAATCAATTTGAGTTCAGAACAAGCATTCAGCAAATTACCTATCTTCAACGGTAAGATGCCTTGGGAGAGGATTTCCACGATTTGTTTTAGACATCTGCATCTGCCTACGGATGAAAGCCTTCAGTTACAGAGGCATTTTTGTACTCTTTAATTTGGAGGAAACGCGTAAGATGTATCCAGACTGTTGAGCCGGTTCAATTACCTATATCTCCCCGGCTCATGTGTGTTTTATATAGTGTATGTGTGTTGTGGTTTATTGGCTGCAGAGCCCACTGACCTTTTGAAGGCGTTTGGCCTTTCCGGGGAGAGTGGTAAAGACTCCGAGCCGTGGTGTACAAGTTAGGAGTAGCTCCAGTTTAATTTTTAGTTTAATTAAGTGTTTGTTAGTTTTGCTGAGCTGTTCTCCTTCTGACATGTGCGGCGGCTAAGTTTACGGGCCCCTCACTGATGAGGTCCAGAGAGAGTATGAATTGATTTCCTCCTGTCATCTCTCCATCATGCGTGGGTCGCAGAGAACCTTCGCTTTTGCGCTCTGCTGAAGGAGGGCCACCATGATGGAACATTTCTTCTAGTCAACACCCTGCTTCTAGTCTTCTGTGACACCCTGCTTATAATCTTTATTTATTTGTTATTGTTATTGTTGCCATTTATATAGTTTATATTTTGTTATTTAATTTTAAGTTAGTTTTAGATATATTTAGTTATTTCTTGGATTTCATTAGGAGCCCGCCCTTAGCCGAAGGATACCGGGTGAAATTGGCATTTCTTGTTTCAAATTATGGCGTTTCTAATTTTTGTATGCAGGTGCACCTGACAAGGATTGTTTGAGGTATCTACTACTGCAGGCACTTTTTATTTTTTTAATTTTTTTTATTTATAGTATATATACATATATATTTCTATTGACTGGATAGGCCTATGTTTTGTCTTAGTGAATGAACCTGAGTATACTGACCACGGTGTTCTTATTTTACCTAGTTTAGTTTTGATCCGGCATCCCGTCGTTCGCCGCCATGGGCGCGCGCTTCCCTGATGTTTGCTGTGGGGTGTGCGAGCGGCGATGTAACGGTTTCAATTGGTTAGCAGAGCGTGGTTCGCTGCTCTCTCAGCTGTCTCTCAGTTCTGGTTTTGTTTTGTTGGTGTAGGTTAGTGATAGGTAGGGGGAGGTTAGAGTACACAACTTTTTTTCATTAGGAGCTCGCCCTAGCACAGGATACCGGGTGGAATTGGTTTAGTGTCTTGCTTCCTGCAGACTTACCCTTTGCAGGGAGCAAGGGGCTCTAAATTGCTTAACCGCTAAATTTATCTAACTGTACTCTACTTCTCCCCTATCAATGTGTTGTTTTGTTATATTTATTGCTTCTGTGTTTGTAGGTTGTGGTTAGTGTATATTTGCAGGGTATCCTTCTATTAGGTAGCAGGTATTAAGTTCTTCACTTAAACCTCGTCAGTGTAAAGCCTTTTGTGAGTTGAGTCCACTTAGGTTACTAAGTAAATTGTTGCGTACGCTTTGTTGTTTATTGTTGTATTTTATTTGTCTTAATTGTTTGGTATGGGCGTTTTCCCTGGTGCCCTGAACATCTACGCAAGCCCGAGTTGGTTTTTGAGGTCCTGGCGAGAGGACAGAAGCCCCGAGGGCATTAAGAGCTCAATTACGGGATTGTATAGCGTTGGACCGCAGCTGGAATGCAGAGTTCCAAAATTAACACAGAATTTGAGTTTTGTAAAACCCGAATGGAGGAATTAGAAGAAGATATTAATTTTGAGTCACTTCCCATGTCCGGGTCAGCAAAGGCTAGATTGGCATCTCAGCTTTTACATTGGCGTGACAGAATAGTTTTACTTATGTCAGGCTCCTAGTTTAGACTCTGATATTAAAAGTTGGGCTTTTTCGGCCAGTAATAAATTAAAACAAGCCTTAGATGGTTTGAGTGAGGTGCGCTCGGTGAAAGAGAGAAGGGGGTACTATTTACCGCTGTCACTCCAACGGAGGTTCCCACTACCATTACTTTTGCTAACCATCCACCGGCTCTTTCTTTCGAGCCTCCCAGAGTTACTATTTCTCCGATGGGTAATGGCCCTCCTGAAGCGGCTGGTGAGGCATCATCTATAGTTGTGCCTTCCTTTTCTAGCTTTGGCAAACTGCCTCATCCTTTGGGAGTGTTTTACAACACTTCCCCAGAGTTGATGGACTTGACACTAATTTACTTATCCATTTCCTTCTGGAAGTTTTTAAGGTAAGAGAAATTCCTGGTATGACAGATGCCATGCTTATGCAGATTTTAGCGCAGTTTTCCTTAAGGCCGCTTTTTTGATCGCCTTCTAGACTGCCTTAAGAGAGAGTGCCAACCTTTTGACCAGTTCCACGCCGAGATCTTGGAGTTCTTTGTACCTGCTCGGGTTAGGGAGCGCTTGCGGGTGGAACGCGTTTACCGTCCTCAGGCACCAGACGAGACGTTGAGCCATTTTGTCGGGGGAGATATGGGATGTAGCCCGGGTGTTGCGCTTGAGCTTGAGCGAAACGGAGTTGGTGAGCCTTATTTTGGAGGGCATTAAACCTGAAGAACGCTCCCGTTTGATTTTTTGTAGCCGTCCCGCATCTTTTGCGGATTTGGACCGCCTCTCCATCATCTCTAGAGGGGTTCAGGATGCGGATGATCAAAGGGAGGCCATGTCGAGGCATCTTCCTCACTTGCCTCCGGGGCCGGTCCATGCTCCGGTGCAGTCTGAGCCAGCAGCTGCTCCTTCCCGTAGGCAGCCTCCTACCTGTTATGGCTGCAAGCAAGTGGGACATATTAGACCGTTTTGTCCACTTAATAAAAAAAAAAAACTAGTAAGCTTGCGGACGAGTAAGCCCGACTCATGCCGTAAAGGTAATTTTGAGGGCAAATATGTACCTAATTTTGATGGTAAAAAGGGTAGCCTGGTTTAATACAGAACAGAAAGAAAGCAGAAAGAAATAGACTTGGGGACAGTTATCATCGTTGGCCGAGAGGGGAGGTTGCTGCTCTGGCTGCGCAGGGAGTAAGGGCTGCCCGCTCAACCTGCCCACAACTGGATGTGCTTGTGGGGAATGTGGTGCAGAAGGCCCTGGTAGATTCTGGGTCAGCACGCAGCCTGATTTCTTTGTCGTTTTTTGAAGATCTAAAATCCTCTGGGCTAATACGGCAGGTTGAGCCTAGTTCACTTATCTGCTGGACTGCTTCACGCACACCTTTACCTATTATCTGTAGTGCCCAGATTCACATCAAAATTAATTATTTCTCTTGGGATTGGAGCTTTTTGGTGGCTAAGGACCTGACTTTTCCTTTCATCTTGGGAGCAGATTTTATCGGAAAAACTGGCATGATTTTGGATTTGGCTTCCAGTCATGTTTTCTTTGCTTTCGCCAGGCGGGTGCTCGTTCCCTTTTCAGATGTCGAGTCTCGTGGGACTGCTTGCCTTAGAGATGGAAGATAAGAGCTTGACTCCTCCTGACCAACTAGGACATCTTACGCCGAAAGAGGCTGAGGACATAAGGCAGATTTGTTCCAGTTTTTCCTGAAGTCCTAACTGACAAACTGGGTACGACCAATCTCTTGGAATACAAGATTCGTCTTACAGACACCCGTCCTGTACGTTCCCATCCATATAAGCTTGCTCCGCCCAAGATGGAAATTCTGAGAAATATGATTGATGATTTACTTAAGAGTGGGGTAATCGAGCCGTCTTGATCAAATTTTTCCAGTCCAGCGTTTCTAGTGCCGAAACCTAATGGGAAGTCCAGATTGGTCCTGGATTATCGAAAGCTCAATGCTCAGATAGAAATTGACTCCGTGCCTCTCCCCGATTTGCATTCTGCTTTCGACTGGTTTGGTAAGGCCAAGTATTTCTCCATTTTTGATCTTAATCAGGCATACCATCAGATTCCTCTAAAACACGAGTCTCGACCTCTCTCACTGCCTTTTGTGTGCCTTGGAATTTGTACCAGTTCACCCGAGTGCCAATGGGCTTGGCTGTGGGGGCCCAAACACTCACCAGACTCCTGGATTCTATCTTTCATGATGTCAAATATAAGTTCGTGTTCAACTATCTGGATGACCTGCTTGTGTACAGTGAGAGTTATGAGGAGCACTTGACTCATCTAGAGGAAGTTCTAACTAGGCTGCGAGAGTCTGGCCTTACCGTCAATCCTGAAAAGGTGAGTTTTGCTCAGCCTGAAATATCGTTTCTTCTGGGTCATCTTGTCTCTTCTCGAGGTGTTTGTATTGATCCAGAGAGAACCCAGGCAATCAGGGAGTTTCCTCCTCCTAAGGATGCCAAGGGGATTGCCCGTTTTGTGGGAATGATAAATTTTTATCGTCGTTTTCATCCCCAATGTTGCTGAAGTGGCGGCCCCTCTGAACTCTCTTTGGAAAAAGGGTGCCAAGTTTGAGTGGGGTGAAGCGCAACAGACTGCTTTTGAGCAGCTGAAAGAGGCAGTGATGCAGCCTCCAGTCTTGGCTATGCCTGATTTCAGTCGTAAGTTCGTCTTGCAAACTGATGCTTCCTCCTTAGCCGTTGCTGCTGTTTTTATCGCAAGAAGTAGATGGTATCCGGCAGCCCATAGCTTATGCTTCACGCACGTTAACCCCTTGTGAGAAGAAGAGTTGTTCTGTTTATGAGCTGGAATGTTTGGCTGTCGTGTTTGGAATTAACAAGTTCAGGCGTTACCTAGAACATAAAGAATTTTTGTTGGAAACCGACAACCAGGCACTTTCTTGGCTCCTTGCCCACCCCCGTCAGCTCGGGAAGATTGGTCGCTGGGTAGTCCAAATTTCTGCCCTTAAGTTCACTGTGCAGCATGTGCGAGGCACCCAAAATATCATAGCGGACACTCTGTCACGCATGTATCACTTACCCAACGACCACCAGAATTTTATCAGAGCCGCCATGTTGTGGCGTGCTCCTAGACTTTCCTCTGGCATTTTCGGACATTGTTCCACACCAACTTAAGGATCCCGAGCTGACTGCTATCATCAATGAGCTTAAAAACGGAGGTGCCCACCCTCCTTATTTTCTGTACCGAGGTGCTCTATGCTGCCGTGACAAGCAGCGGAGAAAACCTAAGTTAGTGCTGCCAAGCTTTCTTGTACCGATGGTCTTTCAGTATTTTCATTCTTCTCCTGTGGGCGGACATCTCGGAATTCATAAGACCATCGCGAAGATTAGGGATCAGTTCATCTGGAAAGGTATGGACCGGGATATTGCAGCTCGAGTACGTTCTTGTGAACTGTGCTCGCTAAGCAAACCCGCTCAAAATACCAAGTTGGGTCTTTTGTCATCTGAGGTGGCGGAAAAAAAAACCTTTGGAGAAGGTTTTAATTGACTATGTTGGGCCTCTCCCGCGTAGCAAGTCCGGAAATAAGTTCCTACTTGTTTGTGTGGATGCCTTCTCCAAGTTTGTTTGGTTGTTCCCATTGCGGAGTGCTACCGCGCAGCTCACGGTGCAAGCACTTCGTAACCATTTTTTTCAACACTTTGGAATCCCCGCCACCTTAGTTTCCGATAAATGGTTCTCAGTTTGTCTCCAATATCTTTAAAAGAATGTGCTTTGGGCACGGAATCCGCCATGTGACTACTTCCCCTTTCTATCCTCAGCCTTCTCACGCCGAACGGTTTAATCGCAATCTTCGATCTGCTCTCATTGCCTTTCATGCGGAAAATCAGACCACCTGGGATCAACAACTACCTTGGATCCAATTTGCCTTTAATACGGCCCAGCATGAAAGTCACAAGGCGGTACATTTCGAGTTATTATTTGGCTTTCCGCCAAACAACCCTTTGGCGAACCTTTGGAAAAATTAGCGATCTTCTGCCACCTCCTGGTACTCCCAATGTGAAAGCCACTTGGGAGGCAGCCAGGCGGAATCTCATTCGGGCTAGGGAGTTAGTAAGGAGGAAGTACAACCGAGGTCGTATTGCCAATCCCTTCCAGGTGGGGGATCTAGTTTACTGCAAGGCTCACCCAGTCAGTTCGGCTGTGGATAAAAGAGCTGCTAAACTTTGCTACAAGTGGACTGGTCCCCACCGCATCTTGAAGTTTCTGACTCCGGTGACTGCCCGACTGGGAGATCCTCAGTCCGGGAAGATTTTCAGGAAGGCGCACATATCCCATCTGAAGCCTTGCCGGAGTCATCCGTGATTTCTCTTTAGTCTGTGCGGGAGGGTTTTAGGTCCAGAGGCCTGATCACCTCTGCTCTTTCTTCCTGATCAAGGTTCCTGTTTTCTTCTTTGTACCCACGCAACTCTTGGAGTGATTTCTTGCCTTCAACTGGATTTTCTTGGTTTTCCCTTCTGCAGACTTCAGGGTTTCCGGTTTATAATTCTTCAACCATTGGGGGGGAGAGGCATTTCGTTTGGTTCTTCATTTTGAAGAAATTAACAGAGGGGAGTTCCTCCTTTTGGGGGGGGGGAGTCTGAGCCGGTTCAATACCTATATCTCCCCGGCTCATGTGTGTTTTATATAGTGTATGTGTGTGTGGTTTATTGGCTGCAGAGCCCACTGACCTTTTGAAGGCGTTTGGCCTTTCCGGGAGAGTGGTAGAGACTCCGAGCCGTGGTGTACAAGTTAGGAGTAGCTCCAGTTTAATTTTTAGTTTAATTAAGTGTTTGTTAGTTTTGCTGAGCTGTTCTCCTTCTGACATGTGCGGCTAAGTTTACGGCCCCTCACTGATGAGGTCCAAGAGATGAATTGTTTCCTCCTGTCATCTCTCCATCATGCGTGGGTCGCAGAGAACCTTCGCTTTTGCGCTCTGCTGAAGGAGGGCCACCATGATGGACATTTCTTCTAGTCAACACCCTACTTCTAGTCTTCTGTGATACCCTGCTTATATTCTTTATTTATTTGTTATTGTTATTGTTGCCATTTATATAGTTTATATTTTTGTTATTTAATTTTAAGTTAGTTTTAGATATATTTAGTTATTTCTTGGATTTCATTAGGAGCCCGCCCTTAGCCGAAGGATACCGGGTGAAATTGGCATTTCTTGTTTCAAATTATGGCGTTTCTAATTTTTGTATGCAGGTGCACCTGACAAGGATTGTTTGAGGTATCTACTACTGCAGGCACTTTTTATTTTTTTAATTTTTTTTATTTATAGTATATATACATATATATTTCTATTGACTGGATAGGCCTATGTTTTGTCTTAGTGAATGAACCTGAGTATACTGACCACGGTGTTCTTATTTTACCTAGTTAGTTTTTGATCCGGCATCCCGTTTCGCCGCCATGGGCGCGCGCTTCCCTGATGTTTGCTGTGGGTGTGCGAGCGGCGATGTAACGGTTTCACTGTGCCTGCGGTAAATAAACAAAATTTAGACGGTATACGTAAACAACCAGTGATACGTTTTCGACCATAAATACATAGAACAACTCTATCGGCTGCAACTTCAGAGTGGGGTACAGAAGCCCAACCAATCCTTACAGGAGTTTACGACTGACATTTCTCGCCTTTTAAGAAGTGCTACTCTCTATTAGATTGTAAAGTCTATGAAAGTTTAGCGGCAGAAAAGTTCTTGGACGGTCTTCCTGAGGCAGAAACGCAGCAAGAAATAAAGCTCGAACGATCCAGAATTCAAAAAGGTAAGGCAGTCTGTTTGGGAGCATGGATGCGTGAGGGGTATGTAAGTTGAAGATGTTCGCTGGCAATGGTACTGGTGATCGTCAACAGGTCGATTGAAATATTAAAGACAGGTAAAACAGAGATACGATACTGGAATTGTGGAGATAAAGGACATTTCCAAAATACATATCAAAATGATTCCAATGAAGAACAAGTAGAGAAACTGAAAAGAACTTATGAAGATGGGATGGAGGTACCCGGACGATTAATATCGCATCAGGAGTCTCTTTGCAGGTCTACGATCGAAGAACTGCTAACTTTGTTGTCGAGGGAGGCTGCTTTAAAAACATCGTGCGTTTAAAGAATATATTAAAGAATATGGTATACTCGGAATGGACTTCCTATCCACATTTTAACTCGAATTTGAATTAAAAAAGGGGGTTGGTAAGTATCAGCGAAAAAGAGTATATATTGCATTCCGGGAAGCACTATACAATTCTGGCTCTATTAACCTTTGATGATATAATATCGGCAAGAATCCAAAAGTTGACAAAGGCAGAAGCAGAGGAGGAAATAGATCAAGAGCAGAACATAATATCAAGGAAAAAGAGTGATAGAAAAATACTTTTAATAAAATTTGAATAATTGGAAGAAGTATTTCGATGATTGTGGTAATCCAAACTGAAACTCAACCGAAGAAATTCAATCTGTTTTAAGAGGCAGTTTTCAGGCCATGTAGTTTTTAGCGAAGGTGCATGCCTGGACCTGGAAAGAACGCACAAATTTTCAAGTGGCTAGTCCCCCGCGACAAACCCGATGTAAGTAAATTTTTTGGAGCTCTGCGCGTACTATCAGTGGTACAAAAGAGCTTCCTTCACAAGGCTTACACAGGAGAAGTAAAGCTTTGTCTGGGAAGATTACTGCAAAAATGATTCGACAGATTAAAAGAAGCGCTTGGTAATACTCCAAACCTCGGTTACATAAGATCTGAGGGCAGTTTTTTTACTTAGCTTCGATAAAAAATTATACAGATAATAATAATTCCCAGGAGTAGCAGGGTAAAAAAGTCGTAGGTTTCTTCACAAAAATATTACTCAAGCCAGAGCGGAACTACTGTGCCATCCGTAGGAAGTTGCTGGCTGTATTTTAGTTCATCAGTCACTACCATTAATACATTTCTGATTACCATTTTCTCCTGAGAACAGATCACGCAGCATTCATGTGCCTCCTGAATTTTAAGTTCCCGGCAGATCAGGTGGCTTAGTGGATGGAATGGCTGGAGAACGTACTGCAACCAGTCGGTAATTATTTATCGTCACCGACTGTTATCATGATAAGGTAGGCTAACAGACAAACTACCTCATCCTCTCTTTAGAATGTCATGCTGACATATTCACACGAGATAGATAGATTTTCATATCCCCTGCAGTAAAATGAAATATTTTTTCAACCTCCAGGATCAATCCACCAACACACCACTGTAAGATATGCTCCATTATAAAACCTATTATTATATAAGCTGGAATAAATTTGCATACACAATTTAAAGTTTACGGACAGGATATTTCTAATTTTAAATAACATAAATCTCTAATATAAATTCATATATTTATTTATTACTTTAATATTTTACTATAATTTATTTTTTATTATTTATTTCAAAGCAGTGTTTAATATTAATAAAAAGTAAAGGTTTGGTGGCCAATTGAATATTACACTGAAATAAAATACGTTGACTATTTTATTTAATGTAAATTATAGCATTATGTTTTCTTGTGCCTTTATTTTTGCATATTATACAATTTGAAACGTTATATGATTGTTTCCAGTTTTTTACAAGTATATTGTGCTATTTTCCTGTTTTCAACATGATTGACCATGACACCACTGTAGAACTATCCGCTAACACTCACTCAACTCCTATGATATGCATCGTTAAGTGCAGTGTTGATCGTATAAAAATTAATAATTGTACAAGCTTTACAGCTTACATGTCAGTTGGTTTTCTAGATATCAAGTAGACAGACGGACGGAAAATAAAGATTACATCACCTCTAGTGATAGGCTTTGCCATAATGTTATTGTATAACTTTGTTTTCTCTTGACAATAACATGACAATTTGAAATACGATAGTTACTTAAATAAAAGTGGTATTTATAACTTCAATGAAGATTTATTGTGTAATTAACAATTAAGTAATATTTCAAAGCCGGCCTGTATTACAGGTGCGTTAATTTTAAGCTGATAAATAAGTGGTCAGTTATAATATGTTCTAGTGCTTAACTTTTTTGGACTCATGATATATTAGTTTGTCTTCGAATATTTAAGTAAATATAAGTTTTATCTAATTTTCCGTTTAAAAACATAATTTGTTTTTAACCGTATTTTGTATACATAAATATACATTATATTATACAATTTATTATATATATATTTATATAGAACAAATATATTTATAAATTTATTTGCTTTGACTGAGTACAACAGTTCATTTAGACTCAAATAAATGTCCGTAACTAAGCACTCGCGTAATCATATTAGACCAAGCACTACAATAAAAGCTCTTTAAGTATGATAAATAATCAAAGGTAAAATCAAGAATGTAATATACGCTGTGAAACAAAGGATTTATAAATTATTCATTTCATAATTCTACCTCAATTCATTAGACTGTGATTGTGCAGATTTTAATGACAATGGAAAATCCCAAGCGTAAAGGAAATTACAATTCTCATTATTTCTTGATGTTAGCAATTTTAATTAAATTTCGTCTTCACAATACTTCAAAAAACGTGCTCTATTTGTATACAATTCAAATGATTTCTTGCCTAATTACTGTTATTATAATGAAATAAATATCTCATTCAATTATAATTTCAAAGGGTGAAATCTAAAACAAAATTCACATAACAGACATTCACATAATATTACATCAACCTTCGTATTTGTCGGTAATTTAAAAATAAGTACACTAGCAGCATTTTTTATTATTAGATTCTTCATGTTCTAATTCCATGTTTAGATGTATTCAGTTAGATTAATTAAATAACTCAGTACTATATTAATAGGTACAGTATATCATTTATTGTAACTGTTATTGTAACTGTTAACAATAGTCCATGACATTTTTATTTCATTACTTTGTACATAATGTTCTACGCTACTGTTTTGTCATATCAACAGAACTCAAATTCTAGCAGGCCGTGTCATTTAACTGAGAGATGATCAAAACAAGAAACCCAATCAGCCATCCCACTCAATAGCTGTTGTTAAATCAACTCCTTTGAATTGTCATGCATCGAACTGAACAGATTCAAACTTTATCACATTTTTATATATGTATTTTATATATATATATATATATATATATATATATATATATATATATATATATATACATATATATAAACATATATATATGTTTTTCTTTCACACGTAATCTACTCAACTGACTGTTCTAAGATTTTTACATGGACATTATTATTGTCCCTGGGATGAATATAGTCCAATTCTTATTTCTAAAATCCCACTGGTTACGCCCCACTGGTCGTTAAGGTAGCGAAAAAGCCCACCTTGGTTCCTAAATTTGTGTTGTAATAATTTTATCGGACTATCAAATGTAATTAAAAGTGAGTAAACTGATTTTCACCGTGGAAAATGGTGTGTGGTTTCCTACAGAATAGCTTCTGAATCAAATATCGCGATGGCTAATGGAGATCTAAAGCATTAGTGTATTTTAGCGAACACTTTAGTGCTGGGGAGAATGGTATGTTTGTGGAAGTATAAAGTGTAGCTAATGGAGTCAAATCAATAACAAGTAGTAGATGAACAATAAAGAAGATGTACGCGGTCAGCGGAGTAGTTTTTAGGATGGACGGCAAGTCTAGATGATTGAAGCACCTGGGGAAGGTCTCAGGTTACATTTGTAGTTAGTGAAATGTCTAAAGAAAATCAATTACTTTTCAGTTTTAGAGCTCAACGCTTAGTTTAGTACTAATCTACCTTATAAAATATCCTAAAACATAAAAAGGTTTAACTTTGACTCCAAGGACTCTCTTTGAAGCAGTCGAGAAGAACTATGCTAGATGAAACTATGCTGTACTGCTCTTTTCAACTAACATATCAATTCCAGCTCTAAATCTTTTAAAGTGTTAAAACCATAACCTATAAATTTTAAAACTGGTATAAAACCCGTTTAAGTACTCTATTGACAGAAGAATGCTTCTCTGATCAGTGAAATATATTTTCTTGTTCGGAAAACGAAACAAAATTAACTATGAAACAAAACATACTAAGAACGAAGTAAATTATAATAGCCGTAATTATATACTTTTTGACGTATTTTCTTTATGGAAGCAGCAAGGCAAACATAATTGGGAAATATAATTCAGTCGGAAATATAATTCACTCAAACCAACAGTAGATGTAAACGTGCATCACATTGCGTCCGAAGCTATGGGTAACTTATAGCAGTGCAGAGAAAACAGACAAGGTATTCTTAACTTGTCCTAAAAAGAATATTATAAAATCTATATAAATTGTCATTTCATAAAAGTAAGCTTCTCAGAAATATTGATCTTCTTCGCCGGGAGAGAGGTAAAAATCAGCTTTGGACAAGAAATAATAAGACCTGAGTAAATTAAAATGACTATAAATATACACTTTGTAAAATTTTTCTTGATTGTGGGAATAAGTCAAATTCACGATTGGCGCCGGCAATATTATAATTTGAAGCCGAAATGCTCATCTAGGTGCAAAACATACAATACTGAGTACAAAGCCGCGGGTAACTGCTAGTACATATAATAAGTGAAGAAGGCTTAAGCCAGTCTTTGCTAAACACTCTCTCATGTTCTGTACTAACATTTCTTAGTAAAAAGTGGTATAAATGTGGTAATTTCTTAGTATATATATATATATATATATATATATATATATATATATATATATATTTCTTGTGTGCGTGTGTATGGGGCTGAATTCCTCCTAAACAGGTGGACCGATTTTAATGAACCTTTTTGTGTGTCTTCAGGTGGATCCGAGAATGGTTTAGATTTACAATTCGGTCCAATTTAAATAGTTTATTTAATTAATTTTTTAATAATAAATTGTTGTTGATGTTGGAGTGTTTTACATTGGATCCGCCAGACTGCGCTACGACACGTAATACAAAGTGAACTGTTACTTAACAGCTGTTAATACTTTCAGCTGAAGTTCATCAAAGTGGCAGAAACATTTGTTTACATTTAAAATTTACACAATTTATTGTTATTGTAAAGTGCTTGATCAGTAGTGTAATACACCAATTGTTCTATGTAAACATTATAATATTACAACACAGCCATAATGTTTTTCAATTTTAATTCCAGATTGTCCCGACAGTTTGTTATGCTGTCAAATTTGTGTGTTGTTTTGTAACATCGTGTAATTATTGTGCTAGGTGCTAATTGTAATAATACATTAATAGAGATTGAAGATGTTTGAATTGCATAAAAAAACTATAGTTATTTATTGAAGTTATTGTACTCATGTTGCAAATTTATTGAAGTGAGTATATTAGTCGTATAACCTGAAATAACCTAAGAAGCATACAAATCAAAAGGTTGTGTTTCTATGTGTGAATAACTATTGTTAACAGTTTAGATAACTAAGTTTTAAACTAATTGGATTAAAAAAAATTGTTGTAATTTACATTTTTAATCTGCATTCAAAATTGGTCACATAAGTTGTGTGAATAACTATTGCTAATAGTATAAGAATTGGTTTTAAATTAAATTCTGTTGGCCAGTTCTGATACTATACTGTAATTTTAAATAACTATAATGAAATTCGGTAGTTTAGATAGGCTAATAAAAAATATAAATAATTTGATTGTGATGGTAGCAGCTTATTATACTTCAGCCCTATAGGGAATACTTATTTAGTAATTTAGATAAAGTAAATTCTGTTGGCCAGTTCCGATACAATAGGTTACTGTAATTTTAAATAACTATAATGTAATTCAGTAGTTTTGATAGGCTAATCAGAAATATCAATGGGGTTTATCCTTGGTACTGTAGATAGGCTAATCAGAAATTTATCAATAGAGGTTATCCAGATATAAAAATTGGAAGTTTTGGTAAAATATACTTTTAACTGAAATTCCTAGTAAATATTAGGTGTGCAGCGATTGATCAGTTAAGTTTTTATTTATAAATAAATTGTTGTTGATTTTGGAATGTTTTACATTAGATCCAGCAGAATGCACTACGATCGCAGTTTCAAATGTTTTTCCTTTTTTAATTCCAGGTTTTCCCGACAGTTTGTGCTGCTATAAAATTTTTGTGTTGTTTTGTAACCATGTAATTATTGTCTGAGTGCTAATTGTAATATTACATTATTAGATCCGAATTAGATTATAGTTATTTAAAGCCTGAAGTATAATAAGCGGCCACCATCATAATCGAATTATTGATATTTCAGAATTTAGCCTATCTAAACTACTATCTGAATTAGATTATAGTTATGTGTAATGTATGCGGGTCGACACTGTACTCTCTATGGGTCGGGAAGAATAATTAAACTACACATTTAGAGTAACATTGCTCTAGGACCGCTCGTAAAGGAACGGACGGGACGCGGAGGTTACATGACGGTGTCTGGTGGTGGACTCCGGGTGGACTGCTGGCTGGCCAGCTTGGACCGTTGGTTGTAGGGTAGTGGCGTGATGTGACGTCACAGGAGAGCAGCCTATGAGCATTCTTTATTCTTTTAGACCACATCGTATGTTACATCGCCTGACAATACATACTGCCAACATCACTGGTGCAGACATTAAATATCACTATGGATACCTACCAACTTAGTACTTCTCACACTAAATACACTACAATCCTCCCCCTTAAATACATAAGTCCCCTACAATTTTAGAAATTTATCAATTACAATTTGTTTTACAATTCTCCAATTTTAAATCAATTACAATGAATAAGAAAATTGACATTATACTCTTTTATTTTTTGTAAGTATAGATTATAGAGAACAAAATACAAACTCAATATAATCATTTAACACAAATCACAAACACTTCAATCAAAACCAATAAATCAGAATATAGCAATTAATAACACATTGAATGAACACAATTAACAAATCGATAATAATATTGCTTAAACAATATTAATTATATACAAGTCACAATTGGGTTGTATTTACAAGTCCATTTTGACTAAAGGTTTACGATCCCTTAGTGGGTATCGTCTAACAGGTGTCATTTGTTTGGGTGAAACGCTGGAACTGTTATTGTTTACATTTGTACGTGGGCTGGGGCTTTGCCCCTGAGCGTTTCTGTTATTGTTATGGTTTTTGCGGAGAGGGGGGCAAGGTCGTTGCTAAAAGTACTGGCGACCTTGCGCTCGCTCTGTCCCGCGACTGTATATCGATCGTTTCCTGCGTGTGCTCTGTTGCCACGCTTGCGTCTGGGAGTCTAGGCATTGTTGTCAACTCAGACATTATTGCTTTAACATTTGGGCGAATTAAATCTAACCTAGACTTTAGCGATCTGCCCAACATTAATTGAGCTGGCGATAGATTGGTAGTAGAATGCACTGTATTTCTATAAGTGAACAGGAAGTTACTCAAAGCTAATTCTAAATCCTTGGAATTATGAAGAGCTGTTTTCAATTTATTTTTAATAGTTCTGACTGACCGTTCTGCCAAACCATTGGTTTCTGGGTGGTATGGTGGTGAAAACGTGTGTTTGATACCATTTGACCTCAAAAATTCTTTAAACTCTTGACTGGTAAAAGGTGGTCCGTTGTCGGACACTATGTGGTCTACAATACCATACCTACTAAATAATTCCCTTAATTTCACAATCGTGTGAACAGCTGCCGTTGAAGCAACGGGCAACACCTCTGGCCACTTAGAGTACGCATCTTTTACCACCAAAAATAACTTGGACTGAAAAGGTCCAAAAAAATCAATATGAATTCGAGACCAAACTCGTTCCGGAACATTCCAATGATGCAGGAAAGCCTTGGGCGGTTTTGCTCGTTCCTCCAAACAGGCTGCACAGCTGTTAGCTAGTTGTTCTATGTCCCGGTCGATATTAGGCCACCATACATATGCACGGGCTAATGCCTTCATGCGAACAATACCTATGTGTGAAGTATGCAATTCGTTCAGAATGTTTATTCTGAACCTTTTAGGTATTACCACCCTGTACCCCCACATTAGGATTCCTTGCTCCAAGGTTAATTCCGACTGTCTAATTTCAAATGGCTTTAGATCTGGTTCAGTTACAATAGGCCAACCTAATTCTACATAGGATATTACCTTTTTGATTTCACTATCTACCATTGATTCTCTTTTTATGTCTACATAGCTTAATGGTATGTCATTTTCAGCTAAACACTGCAAATAGGTACCTATGACATTAATATTAAGGTCATCATCCGAGATTTCATCTTTAATCTCACTATTTACAGGTAATCTAGATAAACCATCGGCATTGCCATGGTTTTGGGACTTAACATACACAATCTCATATTGGAAACCACTTAAAAACAAAGCGTATCGTTGTAACCTACTGGCTGCGAAAGCAGGTAACCCTTTCTTTGGTCCAAAAATAGCCACTAAAGGCTTATGATCAGTCTTTAACAAAAACTGTGTACCATATAAATATTGACTAAATTTCTTAACACCAAATACAATGCTTAATGCTTCCTTATCTATTTGTGAATAGTTTTTCTCAGCGCTATTTAACACTCTACTTGCGAATGATATAGGTCTTTCTGTACCGTCGTATTGAATCTGACTCAAAACTGATGCAATGCCATATGGACTAGCATCACTGGCTACCACTAGTGGTAATGCAGGATCATAATGCGCTAAAACTTCAGCAGAGATTAACTTTTGCTTAATCTCTTGTAGTGCCTTCTTACATGCTAAATTAAATACAAAATCGGTATCCTTTCTTAACAACTGATACATTGGGGTTAAAATAGTGGATATCCTAGGAATGAAACGTGAATAGTAATTAACAAGACCAAGGAAGGCTTTAAGCTGTGTCACATTTTGAGGTTCAGGTGCCTTGACAATTGCTTCAACCTTACTAGGTGCGGTATGCAACCCTTGTTTACTGATAACAAAACCTAAATATTCTAAACTGTCACAGAAAAATTTACATTTGTTCTTGCTCACTGTGAACCCATTGTCTTCAAGTCTTTGACACACTAGTCTAAGTCTATGCATGTGTTCCTCATTGTTTTTACCTGTTACTAGAATGTCATCTAAAAATACAGTTACCCCCGGGATACCTTGTAATGTTCGTTCTATTATTCTCTGGAATATCCCCGGTGCTGAACTGATACCAAAACATAGGCGATTGTAAGCATACAATCCTTTGTGTGTGCTAATTGTACAATACGTTTGACTATCTACATCTAGTTTAAGCTGCTGATAAGCTGAAGATAAAATCTATATTAGAGAATTTTTCTCCGTTTTGTAGGCTGGCAAATATTTCTTCAATTTTCGGTAACGGGTGTCGGTCTACCTCCAAGAAAGGATTTACAGTTATTTTATAATCCCCACAAATTCTTATTTTCCCATTAGCCTTAATAATTGGTACAATGGGAGTCCCCCATTCACTGGTATCTACTGGTGAAATAACGTTCTCTTGTTCTAGTCTAGTCAGCTCGGCTTCTACTTTTTCTTTAAGTGTAAAAGGTAACGTCCTAGGTTTAAAGTATTTTGGTACTACATTTTCTTTTAACTTTAATTTAACTGGTGCACCCTTGAAACATCCCAACTTATCCGTAAATACATTTGGAAACTCATTGTACAGTAATTCTACTTGTTTGTTGTTGTTGACAACAGACGGATTGACAGATGTTTGTTTGTTTACCTCTACAGGTGTGTTGTGGCTTCCACTGACAGGCGTGCATGCGTCTGCCGCGCTGCCGCCTGCAGTTGGCACAACCCCCACCATGCTCGTGCGATCAGCTGACTGTACATTGTTTACATTACTAGGCACTCTAACTGTTAAATCTAATGCTTGCATCCAATCACGCCCTAACAAGGGATTAGCCCCATTAGCTACGATGTATAAAGCTAATTGTTTCTCTTTACCTTTATGTTGTACATTGACCATAACCTTACCTAAAGGCCTGATCTTTTCATGTGTATATGAACTTAATACTAAGCTAGTTGGATACATGTTTATATTTCCTAACTTAGTCTTACAATCTTTTTCTGACATAACTGAAACACAAGCTCCACTATCGACTTCAAATACAATTTCCTTACTTTCCACTAATAACTGTACCGTTATTGGCTCAATTTTATTAATCTTAGTTTCTATTTCTTTAACCGTAAATAGATTGGAAATGTCATACACATCGTCATTGTCTTTATGTTTCCAGTGATTATCTGAACCGGACTCTGCTGATTCTTTACTTTCCTCTACATAGTGCTGCCTACCTTTATAAACATATTGCTTTTTATTGCTGTAAAACTGTTTCCCTTTAGCTGAAGGCTCCTTAGACCTATTTGTAAAAACATTTGGTTTGTTCTCATTAGGTTTGTTAACATAATTTTTCGATCTACAAACTCTTTCAAGGTGTCCCTTCTTTTTACAATGATTACACGTGTACTCACGAAACCGACATTGCGATGCTGTGTGTGATCCTCGCTTGCCGCAACAATAGCAGGTGATGTCTCCCAGCGCCTTCCCGCCGTCCGATGACCGTCTCGCTGCGATGCTCGCCGCCTGTGTCCTTTTCGGTATCGACCCGCTGCTCTGCATCCGGTGAATACGTCCTCCTGCAGTTGTCATCTGGGCCGCCCCCTTCTCAGCAAATTCCATTGCAGTAGCTAGTTGCACGGCTTTTTCATAAGTGAGGTTCTCCTCCCCGAGAAGTCTTTTCTGTATCTGTTGGTCTCGCAGACCCGCGACTAATCTGTCCCTTAAGTAGTCTGGCAATTTATCACCAAATTCACAATACTTAGATAACTGTTTTAAATGCACAATATAATCGCTAACCGTTTCATGATCCAATTGATTCCGCCTACTAAATTTAAATCTTTCCGTGATAAAAGAAGGCTTGGGATGCAGATGATTCGCTATAGTGTCCACAATTTCCTTGTACGACTTGTCAGACGGTTTGTCTGGTGTAATTAAGTCTTTCAGTAACGTATAGGTCCTTACACCCATAACTGTCAACAAAGTGCTTAGTTTCTTTGAATTATCGATATCATTACAATCAATAAAAAACTCAAATCTCTCTATATAAGACTGCCACGATTCTTCCGCACTATCAAAATAACCCATAGACCCGATAGTTGCCATTTTGTTTTCTTGTACACTCCGTAATAACTGTTTAAAATGTCCCCGGTAAAAATAATCGTCTAACGGCATTAATTGCAACGATTAAAATCAGCTTGTGCGCTGCTTACACCAAGAATAGTTTATATCGATCGGCGTACCTTACTACTCCCGACCGTTGGAATGTCCGGAATGTCCTTGCACATTCGCGGTTATTTGCACGTGTTCATTACGATAGTTGCCCTTCCGCACTATATCACTGTAATTCACTGTTTCAATGTCCCGAATGTCCCTGCACATTCGTTGTTATTTGCACGTGTTCATTACGCTTGTTGCCCTTCCGCACTAAATCACTGTAATTCACTGTTGCAGTTGTTTTCCTCGTCGCCACTGTAAGCGACGTTCCACTGTTGCAGTTGTTTTCCTCGTCGCCACTGTAATGTATGCGGGTCGACACTGTACTCTCTATGGGTCGGGAAGAATAATTAAACTACACATTTAGAGTAACATTGCTCTAGGACCGCTCGTAAAGGAACGGACGGGACGCGGAGGTTACATGACGGTGTCTGGTGGTGGACTCCGGGTGGACTGCTGGCTGGCCAGCTTGGACCGTTGGTTGTAGGGTAGTGGCGTGATGTGACGTCACAGGAGAGCAGCCTATGAGCATTCTTTATTCTTTTAGACCACATCGTATGTTACATCGCCTGACAATACATACTGCCAACATCACTGGTGCAGACATTAAATATCACTATGGATACCTACCAACTTAGTACTTCTCACACTAAATACACTACAGTTATGTAAAGGCTGAAGTATAATAAGCGGCCACCATCACAATTGAATTATTGAAATTTCTGATTAGTCTATCTAAACTACCGAATTTCATAATAGTTATTTAAAATTACAGTATAGTATCGGAACTGACCAACAGAATTTAATTTCCGCCTGACAATACATACTGCCAACATCACTGGTGCAGACATTAAATATCACTATGGATACCTACCAACTTAGTACTTCTCACACTAAATACACTACAGTTATGTAAAGGCTGAAGTATAATAAGCGGCCACCATCACAATTGAATTATTGAAATTTCTGATTAGTCTATCTAAACTACCGAATTTCATAATAGTTATTTAAAATTACAGTATAGTATCGGAACTGACCAACAGAATTTAATTTATCTAAAATACTAAATAAGTGTTCCCTATATGGCTGAAGTATAATAAGTGGCCACCAGTATACACAAACAAATTAGATGGTTTTCCGATAGGGCTGAAGTATAATAAATGGCCACCATCACAATCAAATTATTGATATTTAAAATTAGCCTATTTAAACTACCGAATTTCATTATTTTTATATTTGTATTTCTTGTGTGCGTGTGTATGGAGCTGAACACCTCCTAAACGAGTGGACCGTCTTGGAATGTTTTAAATTAAATTCTGTTGGCCAGTTCCGATACTATACTGTAATTTTAAATAACTGTAATGAAATTCGGTAGTTTAGCTAGACTAATCAGAAATATCAATAATTCAATTGTGATGGTGGCCGCTTATTATACTTCAGTCTTTACGTAAGTATAATCTAATTAGGATAGTAGTTTAGATAGGCTATTTAGAAATATCAATAATTCGATTGTAATGGAGGCCACTTATTATATGTACTTCAGCCCTATCGCAAAACCATCTAATTTGTCTGTGTATACTCCTGAAGGATTAACAAAAAATATTGTACATTCAATGGCATTACGATAAATTAAGTTGTTAATAGAAAAAATATACCTGTTATAAAATAGTTTGTTTCAACTTTTTTACCTTCAGATTAGGTAAGTTTTCATTTAAAACATCCTCTACATTTCACATCACTCATGTTATACTCACACACTATCGGTTGCTCGAACTGTGATTAAATGTACATGTAATGAAGTTAGATATTGTAATAACTATTTAATAGACATTTTTATCAAAACGGCCCAAAATGTTACAGATTAATCAAAGTTTAAAATTTTCGAATTAAATATGTGTGTACAGGACAACGTCTGTCGGGTCTGCTAGTAGTAGTAAACCCAATTTACATTTGTAGTATATTAAACCAAACAATTTTAAATGCATTTTGAATTGTATTATATAACAATTTGTTACATTCAATATCACTTATTATTAGCTAATATTATTTATAGCCAGTCATAAAATTTGTTATGTTTGCACATTTTATCCTTATAATTTTACATTTGGATTTCATATTCTATAATGATTTTTATCCTAGGGATTAGATGGTAAAATATCAATTAAAGTGGGACGCGTTTTATTGTCAAGTGCTGTTGGCCGAGAGAGATTGGAGGCTTCTTCTTTCAGGGTTCGAATATTAAACTGTGCTTAACTCTATATAACAACAATTTTATAGGCCAAATCACATCATCTTTATCCATTTGTTAAACAATTTAGTCATATTATTCAGTATTACAAACTATTTCTTACAGTTATTATCCATTTATAAATACAGAATCTAGTCTTTACTTAGATAGATAAAATGATATATTTTTATTTATAGATTCTGAGATCCCTATAACTATATAAAATTGCAGTGATCCACACGTAAATGTTTTTAGCTGATAATTAAATGGAATTTCCCACATATGAATATGTGTAAATATTTTATTTATTTAGTTTTTTTAACCAACGATTCTATTTATCTCTTAATCATATTCAATAGGTTGTAAGAAAATTATTATAATAAAATATTTGATTTTGTTTTCTGAATATTATAGAACTTTGATATATAATCGCCAAACACTTGATTTGATACGTATGCCTGAATCTGATGTGCTCATTAATACCAGCTCCGAATATTGCTTTATATCCAGGAAAGGAATTATTTTAGGTCATTACATTTAAATACACAAACGCACTGATATGTATACAAATTTTAAGAATTATATATATATATATATATATATAAATTTGAAATGGATAACAACAATTGCTATGTACTTTTATTTAATTAGTACACTTAACTGATATAATAAAACAGAGGGACAACGTAGGTTTTGGTAAGGATTCATTATGTTTGAAATATTTTTTACCTAGTTAAATCTTACATCACCAGTATGCATATCTCAGTGTCCCAAATAGATATGCAATTATCTGGTGGATATATTTACTCGAAATTCAGAGCAATATTCCGTTCTTAGTTTTTCATTTAGAAATACATTTATTTATATGCCTCATTACTGCAGTCCACAATCAATAAATAACATGTTTTTTTATGTTACATTGTAGCTTTTTTCTAAAAACAAATGTATAAAATTTTAACTATTAAATAGCGGATAATAACACATTTTTTGAGATTCTGTTATGCCAGTAGTTACAAAACTTCATCAAAATGAAAAGGTTATCCCAACCAAAGTTTAATTTATAATTGTTATTGCTTGATTACAAAACGAAAACTGTTTGACTGACTATAATTCAACAGTTACCACCACATGTATTTTATGAATTCATCAACAGCTTCATGGGATAACACGGGAAGAACTATACGAGTAAACATATAAATCATTAAAATAGAAATTTCAAAAAATAACACTGAGAAGGAAATTCGATAAGATTTCTTGCGCAGTTCAATGACTTGTTTGTGTTATATTTGTGTCCATTTAATTAATCTCTCATACAAATTAAGTCAACCAATCGTCACTAAAAAGTGTAAAGGATTCAGCAACACACACACACACACACACACACACACACACACACACACACGCGCGCGCGCGCGCGCGCACGCACGCACGCACACACATATATATATATATATATAAGATTAATTACTGTAGATTAAATTCATAAACAATGCAAAGTTTCCTTCGCAATAATATGCTTACTTTTGTTTTCTAAATACTTGATGAGCTTTCTGAATAATAATGTATGTGAACAGTGTGTATTTTAAAGACAACATATATATACGATTTATGGTTAGCTAAATTGTTACTAATTTTTATATGTATGTCTTCTGTAATATTTGTTACAGCGAAAGCCGTTTCAGAGGTAAAACATTCATACAGAAATTGAGGTAAAGTTAAATGTGACACATAATAAATGCAATTGACAAGCACTACACATGTGCTCACAACTTCGAATATTACATGCCCTCCATTTGTTTAAACCACCAAGCTATACCATTTTGCGTACATAAGACTGAAAGAAGTGCTCGTTTAAAATTGAACGGGAAACCTTGCTTTAAATGAAAAAAAAATTTATTAATCTTAAAGTTTATTTTATAAAAGATTACCCCTGCTTTAATTACGGCTTTATGCCCATTACATATATAATTTAAGATTATAATATATAGTTTTACGGTCGTTCATGAGAAATTTATCTTCTTTGTTTGAAGCTTGTTGTTGAGCATGGAAGGCACAAAAGGATAACAGGATTTTGCACATTTGCCATCGCCATAAGTTGTAAAAGTATAACTCAATGTTCAGATGGGGGAGGTATTACTGACACAGTGGATAGATTTCAATCCTCGAAACGTTGTGTTATACCTTTTATAATTATAACAAAGGCAAATGTCCGAAATCCTCTTAACCTTCCAAACTTAACTTAACATATGATAGTAATTAATAGTGGAGTCTTCTTTAGTATTTCTAAATTTGTTGTGTATACCATTCTCTCGTATCATATTCGTGAATATGTGTTTTATCATACTTAGATACTCGGATATGAGAAAACATTGATCTAAAATATAGAAACGTCCGGGAATACAGTGCATGCTATAATCGTGACGTAACTGTAAACCAGATGCAATCGTTATATTACTAACGCTACATTCATTTGCCAATTAAATATTTTTTCCTGAACAGAGAAGAAAATTATCAAGAACAATACCTATATTGAGGTGTCTAAAAGAATGATTCGTTTAATATTCTATAAAAGACTTATAAGTAGGTAGGAAAGTTCCGATTCTAGCGCACTTTCGGAGCCAACAGTAAATCAAGGGAAAATACTGTTTAAAGGACAATAAACTAATTTGTAAATCAAACAGTAAATCACGAATGATAAATTAACCGAATCTATAGCTGTTTGCTTCTACTTTCTTGAGCAGTTTTAATGTAAAATCTCCTTAGAATCAATCTATTGGTCTGCTAAGAATAAACTATAAATTAAAACTTATAAACAGAAATGATGTAATTTGCTAACAATCACTCGAGAATTCGGGGAGAATGTGAGTAAAACCGCATTCTTTTCACGAGGTTCTTCATTTAATTTCTCCAAATGTACTATAAAATCATCAAAGATTTCAGGCTTAAAATCGTAATCAAATTCAATATCCAAATAGTGAAAGATTGTAGGTAAAATCTTCTCATAATAAACGTGTGTATCGATACCTACAAACCTAATGTATTCTTTGAAAAGAAAAATAATTTTTTCAAGGGTTATGGGAGATAAGTAAAAATTTTTATTTATTTTCCTAAACTCTGTAACAAATTTTGTTTGTTTTTCACCTCCGTATTGTAACTTTATAAGCAGATTATTCAAATGTGTTAGTTTATTTCGAAATTTCTTAGGTTTAGGTCTTTCATACAAAATTAAATTACAATCTCTACAAACTAAATATCTTTTATCAATAATTTCTCCTCTATTATAACACTTGTAACAGTTGGCATTATACTCTTCATTCATTTATATAGAAAGATTTTTTGTTACAAATGGTGTTTATGGAACTAAGTCTGCCGAGATATAAATTTTTCAGCGCAAATGTTTATGTTTATATTTCAACTACCGAGATAAAAAGAAATGATTTTATTTTATTATTCAACTATTCAGGATATTTTGTCTATGATTACAAAGATTATTCTGGAAGAAATCGAGATTTTTCATCAGCAAAAGAGTATATTTTTGAAGTTTTAGAAGGAATGAAAGAGAATAATATGAACATCATCAATTATTGTTAAAGATATAATGAAAGACGTACAAAATAGGTGTTGTTAGTGTGCGTGTTTTTGCGATATCTACTTAACTTCTAAGAAATTGGGAATGGGAGAAGAAGAAAGGTATCATTATATTTTATTTCAATCAACTCTAGATTTGTGACGTCTGCTTTTTTTCAGCTGAGAGCGTTTGTACCACTAACACTTGACCTCGAATCTCATTTTATTGAAACATGTGAGAGGCGTTTGTGTCACTAACGCTTGACCTTGGTTTGCTCACGCCGTTAACAATGACCTTGCTTTGCTCACACCACAATGACCTTGCTTTGCTCACACCGTGTGCGACAATGAAATCACTGTAAAAACACAATTCTGTATTACAAATGAACACTATTTTCACACAATGTTTTTATCACAGTTTAGAATGTCTACACACATTCACAATCTTCTTGCAATTTTTCCTTTCTTCGAGTCGCAAATATAAAAGTAACTTATAAAATATAATAACACTATGAATAGCAACGCCCAGTGGAACACTTCACTTCACTTTTAACAAGAAACAAAGAACATCACACAATCTTCTTACTTCATATAAGGTCCATTTCTTCTTTCTTCAACTTGCAAATACATTAGAATCTTCTAAATGATTATATATATTGTTAAATTTCGTTAAAATAGAGGAGGATCACACATGGCTAGCTATACGTGGCCAACGCCCAGCAAGAGATGAAGACGAGATGTAGTGTTACCAACATGTTAAAATGAAATGTCTCAATTCCCTAGAACTGTTATAGTTTCCAATGTATATTAAATAAGTGAATATCAATATTTATTTCAAAACTTGTTGTTCAAAAACCACTCAACCGATTTTAATGAAATTTGGTACACATATAGTAAATACTTAACTCTTTCGACTTAACTTATCCATAAGGGTGAAATCATCCCCTATTTCTTAATATTCATAAAAAAATATAAAAAATTATCAGAAAAATCTGAAACTTCAAAAACAAGCGAGTTCAACTTAAAATTTCATGAAAATAACAAAATGTTCAAAATCTTCCCCAATCATCCCTTATCTTTAAACTCTTATATCTAGAGAACTATTGGAGCTTTTTTGATGAAATTTGGTATATAGGATCAGTAAGTATTAAAGTATATTTTTAAATCACCACTTCCGGTCTTGACCTTGAAACAGTTTTTTCCTAATATCATCCCGATTTTTCAAAATTTTTTAATGCAATTTAAAATGAATACTTTTATTAATGTCTTAAACAATTCTGTAAAGTTTTAAAATTATCCGATGAATAATAGTGAAAATAACGCGATTTTTACTGAATTTCTCTAATATCGTTCTTAATCACATCATAGGCTAAAATTTTCACAGAAACCACAACCACATAACAAATCGCGTTTGTAACAGCTTTTTGAAAAATCCATATTGATAATTATATCGTTCTTTGAACCAGAAATATTTGTCAAACTCTTTGTTGTATCAATGACATAAATAGGTCTATTCGCTAAAAATTCTTTAGGATTGTAATACATTTCCTTATTATTACAGTAAACTTTATTAAAATCTTGATACATCTGATACATGATTCTGAAAAGACCTCCTGAAATGTTTAAATTTTGTAATTCATCTGGATAATAAGAACCGTTCAATTTTACTCTGATATTTTTTACATCCAAACTATCAAACTTTGAAGGATTTTTTTCTTGATTATTATGTCTATCTGTTTGAAAACCTATAATAACGAACTTGGGATTGAAGATATTTCTATAGATATTTGTAATATCGAACGATTAAGTTGTTCCGGAAATACCTTTTTTTTCAATACATTGCCAATCTAGAAAATTAAACATAATGTTTTGACTTTTTGTAATTTTATCAATCAATCCAATTTTACTCGTGGTTTTATAATCAATCATTGGAACTCTAATAAAAAAAATCTGTAATTGTTATTTTTCCATCAACAGGCATAACATTTCCAGTTGCAGTCTTCAGAATCACATCATCGTCTTCTGCTCTTATAAGACTTAGATAAAATCCTCCTTTATAGATCGGAATAGTAACATTTTCAAAAAAATCCTAATCCAAAATGAGATAAATTTCCAGCTGCTTCAAAAACACCAAATTTAAAATCTGATTCAAAGCCATTAGAAGTTTGAGAAATAACATCACTTTTTGAATAAGAAATAGTTCCTTTAATTGTGCTTAATTGGCCACAGTTTTCGACTTCTTCTATCAATTTATTGTGTATTCTTACTTCAATCTTAGAAAATAAAAACGGTATAAAATTATCGATTAATCTAACATTATCAGTTCCAAGATATGCTTGACCATATTGTTTTGTTAAAGTTCCAGAAATATAAAACTGGAAGTTAGACGAGCAAAAATTATCTCCAAAATCAATATTAAACTCAGTTCTTTTATTCGGTTCATTCAAATGTTGTTTACTAATTGGATAGAAATTTTTAAACTCTGCCCTTTCAATATCGCCTGAATACTTTTTGTAGTCCGCCATTTATTAAGAAAAAATTTAGAAATTTTAAACATCATGTATAAGAAAGATATCATTTTTTCATCGATCTAATGTACGTTTTTACAAGAAAAGATATAAGTTTTAGTCATTTTTAATTATCTACTTCGTCATATTCAGGATTCTCTTCCTTAAATTTTGCGATCTCGGTTACATATTTCAATAAAATCTGCACAGGATAGTAACCACTATCTATAATATTATTCCAATCAACTGTATCTTTATTTTCATCCAAAAACTTTATACTCAAGTGTTGATAGAGACAAAGAACAGACATATGATCTTTTAATTGATAATGTATATTTTCTTGAATGAACTCTGATGATAAAGTTTGATATTTAGCAATGTTATACCAATTCAATTTGTTTATGTATAATCTCATCATATATTCGGATAATTCATATTTTTGAGAAATATCATCCCAATGTTCTTTTTTCAAATCTCTTTCGTGTTGCATTATAAAAAGATCGAAAGCACTGTAATGTCTCGCCATCTCTATTTATTAAGAAAAAATTTCAAAATCAAGTTTTTTATAAATTGGCTCTTTTTAGTGTTACATTCAGCACATTTTCCAGATATTCTCTTAACTCCATTGATGTTTGCATAGTATTTTATATCATTTGTTGCAGTTTTTTCTTTACATCTCACACAATATATGAGCGCCATTTATATAAAGAAAATTAGTCATCATAGCCGCCTAATCCATTAAATCTGTTATCAATATTTTCAAAAGTTTTATTAACATCTTCTTTAGATTTATTAAAGTTTTCTTCTAGTTTATTTAATTTATCGAGTAATTCACCAACATCGTCTACTGATCTTCTATTTCTGGCTTCTAACTTTTCATAGACTTCTGTTGTAAAATCTCTAACATGCTTTTTATAATTCTCATAATTTTGTTTTAGTTCATTAAACATTTTAATATGATCTTCGAATTGATCTTTTAAAGCACTGTAATGTCCCGCCATCTCTATTTATTAAGAAAAAAATTCAAAATCAAGTTTTTATAAATTGGCTCTTTTTAGCGTTACGTTCAGCACATTTTCCAGAAATTCTTTTAATTCCATTGATATTTGCGGAATATTTTTATATCATTTGTTTCAGTTTTTGCCTTACACCTCACACAATATATAAGCGCCATTTATATAGGGAAAATTAGTCATCATAGCCGCCTAATCCATTAAATCTGTTATCAATATTTTCAAAAGTTTTATTAACATCTTCTTTAAATTTATTA
This sequence comes from Homalodisca vitripennis, assembly GCF_021130785.1. NCBI lineage: Eukaryota > Metazoa > Arthropoda > Insecta > Hemiptera > Cicadellidae > Homalodisca > Homalodisca vitripennis. The sequence continues at coordinate 48,998 of NW_025781080.1, read as the reverse complement.
AAGTTTTCTTCTAGTTTATTTACTTTATCGAGTTTATCATCTATTCCTTCAAGTAATTCACCATTACTTTTTATTTTATCACGAACATTATCTTGATATGTATGAAAATCTTCCTGAATTTTTATAATTAGTTCTTTAACTTTATTTTGATATGCAATGAAACCTTGCCCAATATTTATAACTTTTTCATTAATTTCACCAACATCGTCTACTGATCTTCTATTTCTGGCTTCTAACTTGTCATATACTTCTAACTTGTCATAGACTTCTGTTGTAAAATCTTTAACATGTTGTTTATGATTCTCATAATTTTGTTTTAGTTCATCAAACATTTTAATATGATCTTCGAATAGAATCATTACAACAACATCAAACGGATAAATTTCCTTACTAACGCTGCTAAGTCTTTTTCCTTTAAAATCTAAGGCATTTTTAACATTCGGATCATGTAAATCCACAATATCGATGTTTTCTGATAATTTTTAGAGGTTTTAAAATTTGTTCTTTAACAACAACATCATGTTTGTCAATACCAGGTCGAACACCGACAATTCTTTTCTTATTAGCCAAACTAACATAATTCTTTTCAACTTTGATCGCTTCAGTAATTTTATCAGCTTTTTCGATATGAGACATTAAATTGGTAAATAATTTTTTTACACCATCATCAACTTCTTTTTCCAATATTTCTATTTTATCAGCAACTTCATTTGAACTCATGAAATTTGCAAGTTTGTTATCATATTCTGCTTTAAAATCTTCAATATCGACAGCAAACATATCTGAATCTGGAAGGTTTTGTAATACATTTTCTAACTTGTTATCAAACTCATTTCTCAAACTATCAAAATTGAAACTATTATCTACATTTTGAATACTTTCTGTTTTAATTTGTGTGTTCCAAATACATCAAAACTATTTTGTGAATTCATATTTATTAAGTAATAATTTGTTAACAACTTCTTTAAAATCTTTACCATCAGTCAACTCATTCAAAACAAAAACACAAAAATGACCACAAATTGGGGGATCTTTATAATCTTGAATCTGAGAATCATTGTAGTAGACGCTTGACTTTTTTCAAATATTTAATCAATTCTATAGGTGGTTTGTCCTCAATTCTTCCATACGAATCAAAATAACATGCATTCTTATCATTTTTATAATAACAAATCCAATGCGTTCCACTTCCCATAATCGAGTTTAAATTCACAATTCCACATTCAAATTTCTTAAATTTTTCAGGTAATGTATCTCTCATGAAGATTCCTCTAAAATGTTTAATATTTTTGCAGATTTCTTCCAATTCCCCGAATGTTAAAGGTTTACATTTTTTTTCAATGTTTCATTTCACGTAATTCGTTTTTTCATCTAATCCAGATCCTGTAACATCTTCCAACTCTTTATCTAACCAATTTAAAATGTTTCGAACAATAGAAATCACATCTTTTTTAAACGATTGGAGCAGCTTTACGAACATAAGGAACAACATTTTTAACAACTGGAATATTTTCTCCAAAATCTAATAAATCTTTCAAAAGTCCATTTTTAAGTTCTTTCAACTGATTATAAGAAAATTCTACTCTGGTTCCTTTATTGTTTTTCTTATGTTTTTCGAGTTTATTGTATTGTCTATTTGTTAAAAATATCTTATCTTCGCCATTTTTAGTTCATCTATTTTAAATTAAATACTAACGGGTATTTTTTTCTTAAAAGCGGATTTTATTTTTTCTTTCTGATTTTTGCTGAAATTTACGTTCACCTACATTTATATAGTTAAAATTTCAAGTTCTCTTCGATTCCCATTCCTAGTTTTCTCTTCAAAAACATTGCTCCAGCTGTTGGAAAGCGCAACAAATCTTTCACCTAAACTAGCATCTTTTGATAAAAATCTATCCATTGCCTTATCTTGCAAAACTTTATCTGCTATATGTCTGGAATTTGTGTCTCTATGTTTTGCATAAAAAATATCGTGTTCCATTGCAGCTTGATCTAATTTATTCACACCAGGATCTCCTCTTTTTAGTCTTTTTTCGAGTTTTGTGCCAGGCCCCAGATACTGATAGGTTGGTACGTGTAATTCAAAAGGTAAATTGTTGATAAAATCATTCAAAAGGCCGCTACCATCAATCATAGATGAACTTATTGCCGGCAAAATTCGTTTTAAATATTTAATTCCATCAGGTTTTTCAATCATTTCATCAAGTTTGTTCGAAATAAAATCTTTAATCGCTTTCTTTTCGTTCAAAAAATTGTTGTTTCCAGCCTTTTCTTGAGCATAAATATAATTAATAATTCTATCGAGTTTTGTCAAATCGTCGATATATCTGTATTCAATCTTATTATCACTGTATTTTCTTACACCTGATCCTTCGATTCGTTTTTCCCAAATTGGTTTAATTATTTTCATACATGTTTTACCTCTACTTGACTTAGGCTTCTTAGTAGATGGATCATTATTTTTGTAAATTGAGTCAGATTCCCATAAAATTTCTGTATACTTTTTCAAATCTTCTTCAGAATATAAATTATCTTTTGGAGCGTCATAGTCTGTTAATAATCTCCATACACCTTGAGTTCCTTCATATGTTTTTTCATTAATAATGATATCATTATGTTCACAATTCACGGGCAAATTTCCAATCATAACACTATTCTTTTTTTTATCCCAATACAAACCAAATTTATCATCTTTTACTCTAGGAAGAAACTTTCTACCAATTGGACCAACTATTATATCCATTGTTCTAGGACTTATTGGTTCAACTGTTGTAGATTCTCCAATGATTCGAGGTGTTGAAGATGGTAATTTTGGCAATTCAAACTCTTCTACTTTAGATTCTGGAATATAAATATCAGCAAATTGTCATACAACTAGAACTAAATTCATCAAGTTTTGATTATCACTTAAAACGTTTTCAATTTTTCCCTCAACATTTTTTATTGCCGAAGTTACAGGTTGATTAATTTTTTGAATAAATTCTTGTTCTTTTTATCAATTCTAATCTGTTCTTTAAATTCTTTGATTAATTTCTTTTCGATTTGATAAAGTTTTTTTCGCTTCTTTAGAAGTTACGTTCACTATTTAATTAGAAAAATTTTGAAACGTGAACGTGGATCGTAAAAAACGTGAACGTGGAACGTAAAAACGTGAACGTGGAACGTAAAAACGTGAACGTGGAACGTAAAAATGTGAACGTGGAACGTGAAAACGTAAAAACGTGAACAGATTTACCGTTTTTCAGTTGTTTTCATAATGTAAATAAAAAGTAAAGATAATGTAAAAATAATTGTAACAAATATTTTATCAAGTAGATTTGTCAGACCACTGAGCAGCATTTATATTAGAAAATTTATTCAGATATTTACCATTTTTAGGCTTCAAAATTAGATTAATAGTTAAAAATCCATAGTCTTCTTTCCAAATTTTATCACATAATACATTAAAGTGGTTAAACCTCATATCAGATCCCACATAATTGTTGTAAATCTGTCTCGAATAGTGATCGTCTTGCTTAAAAACACACAACATATTCAAATTATTTCTAATAACTTGTTTATCAACCTTTGAAAAGCATTGGGAAAGATAGATAGAAGATATGTTTTTGTGACAAGACATTACGAAATATTCCTTAATAACGTCCTGATTTTCCAAAATACAATCATCAAAAACGATTAACGAATTGGGTTTACATTCGCTTAACGGAACTATGTCCTCAGAAGCATTATAAAAATGTTATATTTCTTTGCTTAAGTTCTTCTCAATATTTTTGAATCTTTGTTGTAATTTTTTGTGTACGTCTTGTTCTAAAGATTTACTAAAAACATACAAATTGGAATAAGGAATCAACCTATTGTAGATAAAATTGAATAATAAAGTTGTTTTTCCACATCCACTTGAACCAACAATTAATAATCTGATTGGTTGATCTTTCTTATTTTCTTCAAACTTTTAAAGTTTTATCTAAACCTTTTGCTTTAAAAAATTTCTCCATTTAAATAGCGAAAATGAAGCTGTTCAAGTTGACTTCAGAAAGCTCTAAATTAGTTTTAAACTTAGAACATCCTATTCATTTAGAGGAAGAATCAAATTATTTTATCGGTTTAAGCGGTTTTTATTCTGACAATTTTGTAATAAATATTAGTGAAAGTTCTCCTTATTGTATAGGATTTAGTGAGAAGAACATAACAAAATATTATGGTTTAAGCAAAGGATATTATACCTTCGATCAAATAAAAAATTCCCTTAAAAATTATCTGAAAACATTCAAACAATCAGATAAATCTTTTTACTTTGACGAAAACAAGTTTGAAATGCAAAAAAATTATCTCTCTAATAAAATTAAAATAAAATCACCAGTAAGAATAATGTTTTCAGCAATTATTGTAGATTTATTAGGGTTTGTTCAAGAAACTATTGAGCCAAATCAGGTATATTTAGGAAATAAAACGCCAAAATTTAGACAGTTTGATGTAATTGAAGTACATTGCAATCTCGTTGAACCTAGGTTTGAAAATCATACCGAACATCTTCACAAAGAATCTGAAATTTTATACACATTTTTCCCAAATGTTGCTTATGGATCAAAAATCAGTGAAAAACCGAATGAAATTGATTATATTCCAATTAGAAAAAATATTAAAAGAATTCAAAAAATCGTTCTAACTATACAAGACTCTGAGGGAAATTTATTAAATAATGAAAGTAAAACTACAATATATTTAAGTGCTTAATATATAATCAAACACTCCAATAAATGAAATATATTTAAGATTGAAAAATGATTAAAAATGAGTTGATGATGATGACAAAATTCAATATGTTTACTTAAAAAACAAGGGGCTATTCGAATGGCCCCTTAACAATCTTCATCCTGACACTGTTTTATCAATGAATCTGGACTTTACGATGAAAATGTTACTAAATTTTATTAAAAACTCTTGACTTATGATATTTGGTTTGTAAATGTTTAGCATAACTAGGTAACCATTGAAGAACTCTTCCACATTCGCAATGAGTCGGTTTATTTTGACTTTCTCGGAAAATTCTTATAGCACAATCCTTACAAAAAGCTTGTTTTTTATCTTTACTATAATGCCAGTTCTGAAATTCTGAAATATTCTTAATTTCTTTACAAACGCAACATTTTTTCTCTTCTACCGTTAATTTTTCTATTTTTTCGTATAATTCTCTCTCATATTTAATACGACAATCCTTACACATAGACCCTAATCCTTCTTTTGTATTCTTAATTTTATAAAAAGCTTCAAAATCTTTAAATTCTTGACACTGTGTACATTTCTTTTGAGACTCCATTTATATAGAAAAAATTACAGATTTTACTTTCTCAATTCATATTCATAAAACTTTCCGGTTATTTCTTCATTATTTAAATCTTTTATACTATAAGTTACAGGATCTGTGTTATTAATTTAATAAATCACAAAGATTTCTCTTGACTAATTGTTCTTATATTTGTTCGAAAATGTTGTTTTTTTACTAACAATTCTTACATGATCATTGATTTTAAATTTAGTTTTCGTGTGAATTTCTGGTGGAATATACTTGAAAACGGTCTCTAATAACTCCTTTTCTGCATCTTTATCTACGTCTTTGGGCTTCATTTTGATTGTGCTGTGAACTGTATCGTTATAATTGTTTACGATTTTTTTAAGAATATCGATCCATTTAAAGTTTTTATTAATCTCAAAAATTACTTTCATTCTCTCATTTTGAGTTCTGTTATATCTCTCTACAATACTTGATTTCTCTTCGTTTTCAGTAAGATAAATCTTAATGTTGTATTTTCTCAAAACTTCGTTAAATTCTTTATTTTTAAACTCTAAACCCTTATCTGTATGAAGTAGGTTTGGAGGTTTGTGATTGATCCTTATGGCATCTTTTACTATATCTTCGAAAGCTTTTGAAACATCCTTGCCGTTTTTTCTTTTGATAGCTCTTGACCAAGCATATTTTGAGAAAGTATCAATAACATTTAACATCTACTTGAATCCATCATTTTGATCTGAATAGTTAGACATTATAACTAAATCTGCTGCCCATAAATCGTCAATTCCTAATGTTATAATTTTTCTCTTTTTAAACTTTTTTCGTACTGGTGCATGAATTTCTCTAGCTTCAATCTCTATTTCTTCTTTATTCTTAGATTCTTTCTTTACTTGTTTTTCATAAGGATTCTTTATAAATTTACTCTTATTTGTCTTACATTTACATTTTGCTGCAATTCTATACAATCCGTTTTGAGTTTGAACAATTTTAGAATCTATATTTTTCGTTTTTTTCTTACATTTGTGGCAGTGAATTAAATCATCTTCCATTTATATATCAAAGTTTCCAACTTTGTTTAACTCTTCTAAAATATCTGTTTTAATTTCGCCTTTATATCCATACGGTACTGTATCGATCTTATTTTCTAGGACAATTCTCTTATCATCTTTAGCGTTCAGTGCCAGCTTGTTTATGGTAACTGTGTACAACTCATGTTTGTAGCTTTTGATTACTGACATCTCCCTAAATTCTTCTTTATCTTCGAACAAACATTTTTTAAAGTTTTCGATATTTATTGTTTTATTTACAACGCTTGTCTTAATCCCTTTGCATCTTACTGGATTTTTGTCTAAATATTTGTACGAGTACATTTTCGATCTCAATCTACAAAATTCTTCTAAAACTTCGCTATTTAACTCATCTTTGAATTTCCCTATTACCTTCTTATTTTTAGTAGTGAAACATTCGTGATCTTTTGGATAATCACTTGTATCAAAGTCATCTATATTTTCTTTAATAATTTTAAAAGGATCTCGTTTCAATTCTAGGAAATAACTGTCTGTATCCATGTAACACAGATTTAAATCTGGGTCAAACTTCTTTAATTTATCGTAATAAAACTCATACATTAACAATTTTAATAGGTCAAGAACTGAAAATCCTATGTAGATCGGTTTGTTAAATTTAACCTTTTGTTTGTACATGTGACTCGCTATACAGTTGTCGTCAAAGGTATTAAAGCATTTGAAATTTGTTTTCTTAGCTTGTTTCATTGAAAATTCTTCATTTCCTAGTTTGATATCACATCTATTTCGCACATTTTCCATAGATTTTCCAAAAACTGAGTTGTTTATCAGCTTGTAAAAATCTTTCTCAAAGTCACTTGTAGCTTTGGTTCTCATGTTTGTGTAAAATCAATGTACTTTTTCATAAAAGGCTTCTGATCGAATGCTATAACTCTATTCACATGTTTCAACACCATCCCTTGATGGAGGTAAAATTTCTAATTTCTTGAATGAACAACGTATTCAGTTTTATCCAGTAAAGTTGTGCAAAGTTTGTTTTTATAATGTTCGGGAGCAAGAGGCAAATCCGTGTGATGTTCATGTAAATTTGTTGGATATCCTAGATCAACTTCGAGAATATAGCCATAATCTTCGTCGCCAGTGAGTTCTAAAATTGTTTCTTACCACTCTTCTTTTGTATATGTTTTAGGATTCATCCACTTAATATCACCATATGGTAAATTTTGCATAAGGCCATAACCATAAAGGTTGTTTGCATCGACATAAAGTAAATAGTTTTTTTCGGGCTTTGTCTTATCGAAATCTTTCAAATATTTGTTATTTGTTTTAACATATCGTTTAATACATTGAGAAATGCCTCCACGAATGCCTTTTTTCAATCATTAAATACATATTATAATCACTAATCAATTGTAATTCTATTTTCGTTAATTTTAACATAGCGTCCCATGCGAGACTTGGAGCAGTTAGATAATGAGCTGGATCAAGTTTGTAACAATTTAGACAAATGTTTCTGAAATTTTCAAATATATCAGCGAGCAATAGTACATCTTGGATATTGTACAAATCAGAGTAATTTCCAAGATTTTTCTCTTTTAATTTGTTCCAAACGCTCAAGTAGTGTTGATAATCTTTCTCATATATGCTCTCATCTGTCAAAAGTGAATAGAAATCTTGAATTTTCAGCTCTTCTGTGTAATCAAGTTTTTCAATACTATCGATAAATTCATAGGGAAATATGCCTTTTCCAGATAGAATTTTAAAGATTTATTCTTCGTCATTTGGTTGTCTTTCTAGAATTGCGTTCAATATTCGCCCATCTTGTATAAAATGAATTGTATGTTTGAAGTCTTCTTTCTTTAGATTTTTAGCTAATTTTTCAATAGATGATGCCATAAATCTGAATGTATCTACGAATGAAAACTTAACAAACTTTCTAGGCTTATCATTTTCAAACTCATAGCCATATCCAGAATTTACTGAATAATTTATATATCGTTCATCGTTGTTTGCAATCAAATCAACATTACCATACTGTTTTGCCAATTCTTTTATGTACAAATGGGTATCGTAGTTACTCATATTGTGACAGAAAACTGGGATGTTCTGGGGAAATTTGAGATTGAAGTTACAAGATAAATGAGCTGAACCTCTAAATTTACCTGTTAAATGACAATGATCTCGTACTTTATTATAACTCTTATCTTTCCAATTATCAGGAGTAAAACCATATTGAATTGACTCAACATCATAAGCAGACCATTCACAAATATGGCATATGTTAGAATTTTGATACGACATTTCTTCTTCTTCAGTCAATTTCATAGGTTATTTGTTCTTAGAATTATATTTTGTAGCTATGTATTTTGATATTTTATTGAGCTCTTCAAACAATTTTGTAGGAACATTAGGCAAATCGTCTTCATTTTTGGCTCGATAACACATCGGTTTATACATGCGATTGGTCACATTCGACACTAAATATAGAGTAAAAACCATAAGGAATGTGCTTCTGAATCTTGGTTGCAGTCAATCTTTGAGGATTGTTCTTGCATGTCGGAATTTTTTCTAATATTCTCTCAAAGTCCATATAAATTACGTACGGATAGTTAAATTTCTTTTGATTTTAGTAAATTTACTTGTTTGACCAGGAAACGGCATAATTGGCTTGCAAACTTCATGATTTTTACAAATTTCTAAATGATCTGTTAAATCTCCAGATTTGTAGAAATGGCTTAAACATCTTCGACACAGAACATCTTGTGAGCATTTTTTGATAATTGAGAACTCGCTAATCTACTTAAATCTGTTATCAAAGCATAATGGGATTTATCATCTTGTTTAAAATACAATAAGTCAATGTTTAACTCTGCATCATATTTTTCAGAAATTTGTAACGGAACAACCTTAATATTTTCATCAAAACTGTAGACATTGATAGACATTTTAGGATACTTATACTTGGAATTGTAACTTCGTTTTTTCAAATAACTGTATATCTTTTAAAGACATTGGATACTCAAAGCCCGAAAATATCTCGTCATTTACAAATTTTTCATATTGTTTTGATCTTTCGCAGTCTCTTTCAGGTTTTTCAATAGCGCATCGGATTGAATAAATAAAGCAATAGTCATCTTTATTTTTTATATTTATACAAGCTTTCTTATCTTCGATTTTCTTTGGTAAATCGATATATGATCCGGCATTCATCATTTCGTGTTTGTTAAGGCTCAAAACTAGATGCATGCAGCTTTTAAATGTCCATCCAGAACCTCTATTTGGATGATTTGTCTGATCTCGATGTGTTAATTTATTAAATTGCTTAGTAATAAAGTCGTTTACGTCAAAGATTTCATCTGCTTTTATAGTAAAGTACATTGGGCACGTTTGTTTTTCACCGTTCACTAAAGTTCTTTCATATTCACATTCCAAAGAGAGATAACCCTTCATATTTTTAACATTCTCTTGAAATTTTTCTATTAAACTTTTAATTACTCTGGCCTCATAATTGATAGATATTTGTAAATTGACATGGAATTGTCGTTCAAGTTTGTTAAAATATATTGCTTGAAAAGACCGTGTATTGAGGATAAAACTTCTACATCAATGATATTTTTTGGTTTTTCGTTAAGAGTTTTGTCAATTTCTTCGATCATTTCAGACTTAGTTTTATCGTTTGTTTCAATGGACAATTTTTCAGCGATTAATTGAATTTTTTCATCATTAAATAGATTGAGATCTTTTTTATCTTCCTTAAAGCTTTTCTTTAATTTACGCAATTTTTCTATGTTATACATCTTTTCGTGACTATCGATTTGATTCTCTTTAGCCCATTGTCTTAAAAAATTCATTTATTTCTTGTAAATTTCTTTGTTTTTGGCATGGATTTTGGAGCCATAATGTCGATCATAGTTTTTTCTTAAAATTTCTTTTTTGCAGAACGGACATGATATTTTATCGCGCTCCATTTATATAGAAAAAAATTGAGTGTGTCAAGTTTCACTATTTAGTAAAATATCTTTTTATTAAGGAAAAGTTATCAACTTTTAAGCTTAAAGTTGGCAATAATTTGAGATAATTCAGTAGATAATCAAGGTTTTTTAAGGTCCCTACACACTAGTATTAGAGTTTTTTTGAAAAATCCTGAAAATCTACTGAATTATCTCAAATTATTGCCAACTTTAAGCTTAAAAGTTGATAACTTTTCCTTAATAAAAAGATATTTTACTAAATAGTGAAACTTGACACACTCAAAGTTTTTCCTATGTAAATGGAGCTACTAAAGGAATTAAATGAAGTTGGTAAGCTAAGATTTAAAGAGTATAGGAAGTTGAATGAATTAGAAGAAAATAATAAATACAAAATTTTGAATCTGGAGAAAATGAAAGATAAATTCGGGTTTACAATAATTGCCGAGTTGGAAGATTATAAAGTACACTTACCGAACAGATTTTTGACTGTTTTGGATGAAAAAAAAGATTAAAGAATTGAATAAACATGATAAATTACACTTGGTTGTTACTGGAAAGAAGACTATTAAAGATAAAGAACGTGTTACTATCAATTTTTTAGAGTAGAAGATTTTTCGTTTATTCGTAGCAGACATTTCAAATAGTTTGATTTGACTAGACAGTTCAAGAAAGTAGAAGCAAACAGCTATAGATTCGGTTAATTTTTCATTCGTGATTTACTGTTTGATTTACAGATTAGTTTATTGTCCTTTAAACAGTATTTTCCCTTGATTTACTGTTGGCTCCGAAAGTGCGCTAGAATCGGCACTTTCCTACCTACTCTTATATATGGAAATATCTTTTTAATATTTTACACAAACCAACTTTATTTACAATACATTCAACAAATACGAGGAATATAAAAAGAGCTTCTTTATTTTGGTGAGCAGGTTGTACTAGAACCTCATAAAACGTCAACTTTGCATACATTAGTTCTTCCGCTTTGCAACCATGTGAGTTTAAAAGCAATCAGTGAATAATGATGTGTTGAAGAATCAAGTAAGCAAGTGTTTGCATAAGCACCAGATATCCAGTGACGGCGATTGAAGGACCACCTTTCTCGCCGGATATCCTGCAATCACTATTATGGAAAATTAATATTTACTTTGGTTTAATACCATAATTTTTCTTGTTGGCTGCGGGTTGGTGAAGCTCAATTGGCTGAAATTATTTAATTTTTCTCTGTATGTCTGCCTATCTTTAGTTCCCATGAAGCCATACACGAAATAGAATATTAGATGACGGCTCATGTCACTTCATGTGAGTAGTCAGAGCGTTACTGAATATTTTTATATTGGTATTATATATAACAATAACGGCAATGAGAATATAGGAGAAAACAATTTTATTTGTTTAAACTTTTACAACAGTAACTTTCCATTATTTTAATTATGTTATTTTCTTTGCCAATAAAGCCTCACAACAGCATTAAGTTTGTGACCGGTTAGTTACAAAAACGAACAATAAATACTTAGATAGTGACATAACGATTAAATATCAACGGTTCTGCCCTGAACCGAGTCAGATGGAAATCGATTAATTACATATAATTGTAAACTCATAATCCAGTAAACGTAATGAAATTAAATACATAACGCAATAATGAGATAGTTCGTATATTGATGGAATTATGTTTTTTATAATCCTCGAATAACGAGCATTCAATCAATGTTCGTTATCTACAGTATAATTAGCCAGTTACGTATAAAACATTACAAATCTCCAATTCATACCAATATTGTTAAATTATTCTATTGTGTGTTTCACGACGCTTCTGTAATATAATGTATTCATACAGAGATACGCTGGAAACATTTAAATATTAGTTATAACAAACATATAATACAAGACTTTGTTACCCATTCATGAACCTCGAACTTGCAGTTTAAAATATTAGTATTTTATAGGGTAATTTTTTTTAGAAATTTTAGGTAGATTTATCAATCAGCTATTTTAGTGTGAACATTTCTTTATTTATCATCAAAATCAATAACGCAATCCTTACGTGATAATTTACGAATTGATAACTACCAAAAGAGAACAGAGAAGATCATTAAAGTACGGGTTTTGCCTTAGATCTGGACAATCTGGATTACGGTTGGTTCTAGAAAGTAAGAGATTTTAGGGACCATAATCTGCCAGAAACAGGTACTTGCAACAGTTTGACACCATTCTAGAGACTTGAAATGTCAGAGTGGGGGATATTCTAAAAGCTAAGGTCTCGCAAGAATGCAAGAACTGACATATGCTATCAATTGCTTATCACCACTCTTGTACTTTATTTCATGTTGGACAAAATATTTAAGATATTTTGAGACAGCAGCATCACACAGTTTACCCAGACCTACCCTCAATACATTACTTTAACAACTAAATGACGCAGGTGCCCGGCTCTATAGGACTGTTCAGTACTCTATCGAGTATAATAGATATTTAAAATAATTTTGTTCTCACTCGCACCTATTATTGAGCTTAGGTAGGTACTGCGTTATATGATTGTAAAAAAATTTTAATTTAAGGTTTTTGATTACTAAAAATTTAATTGCCAGAAGCAGTGAACTACGCGGAGTCAAGCTTCTCATCAGGCCAGATACTTCCAAATGTTAAACCTCGTCAATCCTGTGTAGTACTAAAGTTTGAGAGCTTTCAAAGGCTGGGATTTATCTGGGACTAGAAGCTTCTAGAGTTTGAGAGCATACAAAGGCCAGGAAGTGTAGTTAGACGCCAAGCTCTAGTGGTCTTCCAACTTATAATGGCTGAGAGCTAATAGAGATCTTGACTATCTAGAGGTCGAGAGCTCTCAAAGGTCCGGAACTACCTGCCAGAGGGATGGGGTTGCAAGAGAGCCAGTAATTTCCATAGGCCGAGAGATTCTAGAGACTGGTATCTGCTAGAGGTTGGGAGGTGCTATAAGTCAAGGTGCTATATCACATAATATAGTTCCACTTTAATTTTGTGTTTAAGCATTCTTATAAATTTAGTTTTACAAAATAGCATATTTATTTATATTTACCATCTGCTCTTTAAGTTAACTAAAAATATAAATATTATCACTTTGAAACAAATATTTCAGTAATAAGTTTAAAGTTAAATAATTTATTTCTCAATCAAACTGTTTACCTAAGAGTTTAGAAATAATGTTAACTGTAAAGTCTTTCCTTGATTTTAAACTATTTCAGTCACATCATAGTTGCATCAAACGCACCTGATTTATTATAATTGTTTTTCAGGAATAAAATAGAACATTTTATCGTATAACAACATTCATAACACCTAAATGTATGGACTATGTGTTTCAATATTTATCATACCCTTTACAAATAGCATTTTTAACCTAAGAATTTGCAATACGTATGGTCATTTATACAAAATAATTTTAGTTTACATGTAATACAGTTTATAATTGAAATTATAATATAGGACATGATATTAACTCCTTTATACGTCATTCAAAAGGAATCAGATTCATTCGAGTGTTTTATAATTATAATTAAATATACAATAATTTGAACAAAATATGAATATAACAATAAGAAAATGTGGTATTAATCAGTATACTATAAGAGACAATTCTATGAGACGAGCACAGCCATGTGTCGAATAAAAAACAGGAAAATATAACATTTTGAAATGTGCATGTGGAACAAATCGTAATTTAAAAATCATGGTCGTGTTAATCTTGAAATATTTGTAAGCGAGAGGCATTTCAGAGGTAAAACCGTTGAAAGTTAAATGTGACACATGATGCGTCACATTAACAAGCACTACACATGTTCTCACTCAGAATATTACGTACCCTCCATTTGTTCAACCACCAAGCAAAAGGGTTTTGTTTGAATTAAACATCCAAAACCATTATATGGTATAATTATGTGCTCATTAGGTATTTGTATGAATTTATTGGATAAGTATGTACCCCACATGTCTGGATATTTTATATTGGATTAAATATACATACAAGTATTGCAACGTTCTCTTAAAGTGTTATCCTTTACTTAAATTCTAATCTGTTCTATCAATCTACAGTAGAAAGCCTTGTTTAGTACCATGTATTTACTTCTTTTATTGTACAAAGATTTTTATATGGAATATTGGTCGTATAGCATCACAGAAATGTATTTAGCCGAGACGTGAAGACATATGCTAAAAGTTAGTATCTTATTTAGAGTCTGTAGCATATATAGGTCTTTCTATAGGAAAAACTTGAAATAGCTTTTATTTAGTTTTAATGCAGTTTTGAATGAACATATGAGATATTTTACTGGTACTAGTTGGGTTATAGAAATGATATCACTGAAAAATATTTTATATCATAAACAATGTTCAAGTTATTACGTAAACTTAATTCTATTTGAAGAGTTGTATTGTTGGACCAATCAAGAAAATGTGTGAAAAAAATTTATATTTGTAACTTTTGTACTTTATTCAGTTCTTAGGATTTCTGATTGCATAGCTGCTCTTCGTTAACTCCCTGACATGCCTAACACTGGCACTGTCTTTCGTTATGAACTGTGTATGAGTGAATAAAACATATAGTATATAATACAAAATAAGAGTAAAGAAATTAAAAATATAAAAGTAAATAAACAGAGATTACACTTGAAATGTACTAAATATGTTTCCGTATTTTCTTAAATAGTAGACATTTTTAGCCGAGTTATCTAATGTTATCCATATATGTTATCACAGATTTTAGCACAGATGTTATCCAGATGATAAAATTGTAAGTTTTAGTAACAACATATTTTAACTGTTAATTTGACCTAAGTTTGCGATAATTGGCCATTAGCTAAATGCAGACAGATATTAAAGACACAAAAAGATTAGAATTTGTTAAAACACAAATTTTAGATTTTGTTTACTAAAATTTACACTTCGATCTACTGTTAAATATAACATACACTTCTGTAAAAAAGTGTTGGAATTTTATCTTATTTTACAGCGTTAGGTATATTTTACATAGTGTCACTTACTTAAAGAGCTTTATGACTTCAATTACCTTTAATGAATTGCTTTTTAAGTTTGCTTCAATGCTTAAATCTTAAGCTTAACGAATCAATACTCCTTTGTTGTATCAACAAACAATTGTATACACAAAAGCGCCAAGAAATAATTAGTACGCCGTTTAATACTTGTTTTGAAAATTAAAGGCTGAAAACTAGTAGTTGAAATGTAAAATATCATTCTATTTCCCTTTAATTTTAATTTGTCACTGAAACCAATTATCATCTCGTCAGGTACAATACGGAAAAGATTAAATTAAACGCGCTTTTGCAGTCTTATAACTTCTTTCAATAAAAATGTTGTGAATAGTGCATCGTGTTTAATATACAATTAAATAATTATATAATTCACTCAATATAAATTGTTTTAAAAGATTTTAAATTTTTAAATTCAGTTATCGCATTTAAAATTTATAATATATTTATAAAGATATTTTACTTACTCTATTAGTAATTAATTAGTAATGTTTTCTGTTAGGCGTTTATTTTTTTATTAGGCCGAGTACTCTATGTTATCGAAGAATGATTACTTTGATATAATACATTTTATTCATCTATTAAAATATCAAGTTATTCAAGGCACACTCACCTCTGTATTTTTTATAGTGTTTAGCATTTTTTACACCTGAACGTAGCTTAGTTCAACTTCCTCTTATTGCATGGTATGTCTTTTGATGCAACACAGACTTAACTCCTAGAAACTAGAGTCGCAGTCATGTCGTTTCATTTCATCGAAAAAAAGACGATGACGAAGGGGCTCAGATGAAACACTTGAGTATTGTTTAGACTATATGAAAGAACTATGAATCTGAATACACATTGATTACAACATCAGGAGTGATATTGGTGATAGGGTACTTTCTTTGTCTCGTTACCAACACAATTGAGTGGAATACGATGATTTCAACACCTTTCTAAACCATATAGGAGTTATCTAGTTTTCTACACATAACGTGGATAAGTTGGGAAAGGTTGATTCAATTTAAATATCTAGTCTAGCTCCAGTCCACTTCCTCTTAGTGCAGCGTCTGAAATCTGATATTGTCACATAGGTGAATGATGTAATCTAGAGTTGCCAATCTGCAGATAAAAATAATTAAGTGGCGAAGAATGAGATATCAAACGCTGCATTAGATAGATTATGAAAATGTAGGGAATCTGACCATTTATTTTAATCAACACGAGCCATCATAGCTAACATTAACTATAGAACCTCGCTCAATTATTGCGTCATAGTTTTTTTTTATATTATGCCTATGATGATTTTTATTCTGTAGACATTGGTAGTGATGCTCAAAGGGAATCTCTGCATGTATGCATGCAACAGTATATTATATGAATAAATATATGCTGATTTGGTTTCACTGCAACTAATAGTTGAAGACATGACAGTGGGCTAGCCTAACAACGTAGCAGTGATTGTGTTGCCATAGCTCTTTTCTGAAATTCCCGGATAAATGCATGAAAAACCTTACACGACACTAGTAGTGAGTATTTTCCATATTTACGTCAAAAACATGATAAACTAGACTATGCAATGTTGCATTTTAGAATCTCCAGTTCTTCAATGTCCCCTGCGGAATTCAGAACCATGGGTATCTACAATTTTATACTCTATTCTAGGTGTAAAGTATGATAATACCTTAAAAAACTGTCAAAATGACAGTCGATAAATACCCTACAACAATATAGACTCGATATTTTATGAAAATCTGAAAATTACTGTTATTTAAGTTCCATGTAAAATCCTCAAGCGGAACTTGCCTTATATGTTTAAAGAGGATCTATTAAATGTATCAGTAACTGATAATTTCAACATATTACAAGTTAAAATTGACAAATAAAGTTAAGATTTAACAAACTTAAAATAAAACCCATAGCATCTTGATTGCGGTAATCAGCTATATACATATATTTTAACATAACCAAAAAGATTAAGAAAGTAATATTGCTCTGATTTTTTAATAAACATCTCAACCAGATAAATTCAGATTATGTCAGTACACTTGAATGTAGCTACTGGTAATGTAAGACTCATCTGTTGTAAAGAATATAATATACAGGGTGAGTGGCACTTGATGTGACAAAAGTTTTTGGGTTATAATGTAATGTAAATGTGATACAATGGTGGTTATAAAAAAATAACTACAAAAATTACGTCTGAAATGAATTATTTTAAGTTTTTCTAAAAAACCTGTGTTTTTGTACGTAAATCTGATATTTCTCACCAACGTATAGACATATGTGAGCAAACTACATCATTTTTAGATTTTCCGTTAAATTTTCAATTTGAAAAAGTTATTGGTTCAAACGGTAAGAAAAAAAATTAAGCTTCAGGTGGATTCAAATTGCAAAGTTCCTAAGTTTCAGAAAAACTTAAATATCATTGAACCCCATCTTTTTACCACACCCTGTACACAAGAATGTGTCAAGTGATATTAAAAGCTTTGCCATTTAATAGGCTTTAAAATGGTATGCCATATGACCATAGTTAAGTATTCGGTTACGTACTTTTATCGGTTTGAATATTACAAAACATGCAACCTACAAAAAGATTAAAACAGTTTAATAACAACTGTACTTACTTTTTATGTTTTATAAAACTGCCTCATAAAACAAGGAATTGAAGGTTACAAAAATCTAAAGCAGTTTAAAATAATTTGTGGATGCTGGTTATGGTATAATGGTCACATCATTTATCAATGTTTTAATTCCTTATCTTATCACTTTCACCAGTATTGTACATCCATTCCTTATCTTGTTTTGTAAGACCAGTGTCCATATGAATTACTTCTACCTCCAATAAACTATTTTTCTGCTCAATTTAGTCAAGTGTAGGCTGCCATGGAGTTCACAACTCGAGAATACGCTGATATACACTTTATTTACGGGTTTTGTGATGGAAATGCGCGTGCTGCCCAAACAGAGTATGAAGCTCGCTACCCTGATCGCCGACTTCCCACTCATTCTGTGTTCTCAAGACTCCATCAACGTCTTGTGGAGGGAGGTACATTTCACAAAAGACCTAAGGAAGTAGAACAAATTGTTCATGATGTAGAATTAGATGATGTAGTTCTAAATTCAGTTCGGAATGATCCAGAAGTTAGAAGTAGACAACTTGCTAGAGACGTAGGTGTATCACAATGGAAGGTTTCGGACATTTTGCATAAGAATAAGTTCCATACATACCATTTTACGCCTGTTCAAGGTCTAAAAGCAACTGATTATGCTCCTAGAGTAAAAATCTGTCGTTGGTTGCTAAACAGAGACATAGAGCAGCGTCATTTTTTTCGAAAAGTCCTTTGGACTGATGAGTCATTGTTTACAAGAGCAGGAATTTTCAATTGTCATAATATGCACCACTGGGATTAACAAAACCCACACCGGACAAGGGAACAATCCTTTCAAACGCGTTTTAGTATTAATGTTTGGTGTGGAGTTTTAGGTGACCAATTGATTGGCCCTCACATATTTGATGGAACTGTAAATGGAACCAACTGCTTAGATTTTTTGCAACACGACCTACCTAACCTTCTAGATGGTTTGAACAATGTTGAAAGAGACGAGCTTATATTCCAGAAGGATGGAGCCCCTCCACATTTTAATACAAGAGTACGTCAATGGCTGACTGAAAACTATCCCGAGTGGATTGGTCGTGGGGGGGAACTGTCGCATGGCCTGCCCGATCTCTCGACCTTACACCTATGAACTTTTTTGAGTGGGGTTTTTTAAGCAGGAAGTTTATTCTACCCCAGTAAATTCAGAAGAAGAATTACAAGCTAGAATTGGTCTGGCTGCTCAAAGGCTTCGGGAAAAATTGTCTTTTAAAATGACCGTAGGAGCAATGAGAAAGCGAGCATGAGCTTGTGTGAGAACAGAAGGTCGCCATTTTGAGAATGAACTGCAATGATTTTACTTTTAATGTTTTGTGTTCATGAGGTATTCTAATTTTCATTTACCTTATTGATTATTGATTAAAGTTTCATTATTAAATATCTTTACTAATGCTCAAAAATTATGTTTATTAACCCGTCCTATGACTACTCAGTGTTAACGTTTAACCTATACTGATTTTTTTATGGTAAAACACCGAAATAGTTGGTCATATGGCATACCATTTTAAAGCCTATTAAATGGTAAAGCTTATAATATTACTTGACACATTCTTGTGTATAGGGTGTGTGGTAAAAAAGATGGGGTTCAATGACATTTTAGTTGTTCTGAAACTTAGCAACTTTTCCATTTGAATCGATCTGAAGCTTAATTTTCTTTTCTTACCGTTTGAACCGTTAACTTTTTCAAATTTAAAATTTAACGGAGAATCTAAAAATGATGTAGTTTGCTCACATTTATCCATACGTTGCTGAGAAATATCAAATTTACTTACAAAAACACGGGTTTCTTAGAAAAACTGAAAAATAATTCATTTCAGACCAAATTTTTTGGAGTTAGACTTTTTTATAACCGCCATTGTATCACATTTACATTGCATTATAACCCAAAAATTTTGTCACACCAAGAGCTACTTACCCGTATATATATATGCACTATCTTTATATCCTTTTTGAGGACGACATTATGTTGAAATATTAAACGATTGTAAAAAGTATATTACTTTTATTGTTATACGATGACTTTGAATATTATTAATTTGTATACAACATATATTAAGTTTTTGCTCTCCATTTTGAACTGTAATACTTTAAGTTACCTTTTAACTTTATTTCGTTTAACAACTATATTCAAACTCGTAGCTCCGGACCGACTTTTATCGATCCGAAACGGTTTATCATTACAATCTTACGTAAGTATTTCTTTACAGAGGCGCGTTTGGCGATTTTACAGTTCCCATAATTGGCAATGTTCATTATATATGAATGTTTAAACAGTTTTGTTTTATACATTTAATTCCGCTAATTAAAGACTATGATATTCTATTTATTTTATATTTATGATATTGTTACTGACTAAAAGAATTAATTAAACAATAATACAAATGTAATTATATGAGGTTATGTGTAGAAAAAATTCGTAAAATATTCACATTTTTAAGTCATATTATATTTTTTTATTTATCTCATAGGATATAAGAAGATTCCAATAAAAGCCATTGCACGAAAGGACCCCACATGGGTTTAAGCCTGTAGGTGGGGCCGAGTTTACAGAAAATCACTGGGTTGGCACATGTTTATAAGATATAAATGTATGAAAATTTTATAAATACTTTTTTTGAATTTAACTATTGAATAGTATAGAACATAAAGTGTACTATACCTCCAGTAAGCATGATGATGAGAAATCGCAAAGTGTTAAAAAATATAAAAATAAAGCCACATAAAGAATAAAGCTGTAGAAATATACTAAAACATAAAGGAGATATGACTTAATACATATGATGATGAGAATAATAAATGCCGTAAAAATAATATCATTCTGATGCATATACATTATGCATCGCACGCACTCTTGCACGCACGCACTCTCACATACACATGCACTTCCACAGAAATAAACTAATAAACTAAAATTTAAGTAAATTCCCTGAGTTAGCTATGTTATCCGAGGTCCGCTCAAGTTGTCAGAGTACGTCATTCAGAAAATACAGACCTTATCATGGCCTCGACCTCATGCCTATCAGCGTAGAGTATACAATCAGTAATAATTTTTTATACCTCACCATGCTGCCAGGGGCCACGTTACTTAATTCAGCGGGCAAATATTAAACTGTAACTCTAGTTGAAAGAATTATACTACACTTGAATACTCTGATAAAATATAATTGTTTAGATTAAAATTGCGTTTATATAGCAAACTGGGTTTCAAGTTATCTGGCTAAGCACGATCAATGGCAAGGAATGTATTACAGATATTTGCTTAAGATCAAACCAAATTTAACCATCATGTATTTTTTATTTATACATTTTACACCTTCTATATTTGATTAGTCTCAAAAATAACAAGTACTATACTATAACTTTCAATTTATTGATATTTTTAATCATCATCGAGTATGAAAACTGTTACGTAACAAGAAATTGTCTACGTTGAGAACTTAACATGACAGGTTGTGAATAAGTTACTAGTTTTTCTATTTAAATACTGAGGGCTGGAATTTAAAAATTTATGTAAATATTTTAGAATAAATTATGTAAAGAACTCTGTTACTACCACATAAATAGTAATAATGTACCTACAATTGCTTACGAGTAACATAAATGCTTAAACTAAATATCGAATATCTTATCTAGTTATTATAAAATAGTACATTTATTAAGTTTTGTATATTAACATCTATAACACGCATAGTACTTTTACATTTTTAAATCGAATATACAGAGAAGTCACTTTATGAAAAAATAGCAATTATTTTTCACTTAATTAAATATTCAGTTCCTAATGTTTAATATTAAGTTTATCGTCAAAATAATTTGTAACTTAATCCAAATTTTGCTTCAGTTAATTCCACGCCTAGTCGTAATTTTAATCAATATTGTTTACGAGCTGTCCGGATAAGTCAAATTAATTATTGGACTCACCCACGTGTTCCAATTGTAGCTAATCAATCATATTATGGTTGTATTAAAGTTACCTGTTTGGCGAAACATAAATCCTCTTACATTTCACTAATTGAAACTTTGTGATGCAATTACTTTCGGACACTGAATTTTGTAGCAATAAATATGTTTGTTTTATGATTAGATTTTGATAAATAAAATAGAAATATAACTAGTTTAACCTATCAAGATAGTTTTCAATACGGAATATCTTGCTATATAACATATTTGCAGGATAATATCGTATACAAATTAAAAAAAAAATATATACTTATAAAAATATATAGTACAAATATAGACCCTGTGTTATTAAAAATTGTTGTCACTAACATTAATTAAATTAAATTGTATTTCTGCGATACAATTACGAATATACATGGTGTTAGTAAATAATATATAATATACCGATGAAAAAATATAAAGTATAAAATACTATTAAAGGAAATTAAAACGTAAGTTATGTTATTTTATTTAAAACTTTTAATTACGACTAAATTGTAGAAATAATATTAAAATTTAAGTATTATATATTATAATATGTAATTATAATTATAATTATAATATGTCGATTAACAGCTTTCTATTTATGCTAAGTGTACTAAGACTGGTTTCCAATACAATTTTCTTTATATTTATATATTAAAACACACACACACACACACACACACACACATACACACACACACACATGTATATACATAAGTACTTTAACATTATTTACGTGTTTTTTATCTTCATGGACCGAAAACAATATTTTTTTCAATGTAGAATATTTAGATCTGCAATTGATATATTATTTCAAAAGCATAGTCCAGTGACCTGTCATTTAACATTGTTTTAACCTACTCCTTCAATGGAAGTCTTCGATAATCAAATTATGCTTTAGGACATTTTGTATGGTTGATGAGTACTTACCTAATCAGTAAAATATAAAAGGTGCATAACCAAGTACATATTTTTTAATTATAGTTTTTTGGTTCTCCGTTAGTAACATATCAAATTTCTTAAAATTGGAAATGTCGTAAAAACCATTTATGTAAATAAAAGTCTTTTGGCAAATTTGTGTTTCCAGTACCTTACATCTTCATTCCTCAGACTTTTATTTAAACACGAAAGATAATTTAAATTATTATATTTATATTAAATTATTATTATGAGTTTAAGTTTATATCTTTTACATGAATTCAAACTAAAGTTAAGTGTTTTAAATATTTTTAACAAAATCAAATATTTTGGTAGGAGCCATTGCTATATAAAATATAATGTCCTGTACACATTCATCTCCTTCACATGATAGTACTTGATATTCAGTCATAATCGGGAGGTGGTGAGAGATAAAATGGAGTTAGTAGATTAAGTAAATGAAGATTCTAATTAAAGTAACTAACAAATCTACCTTCGTTTAAGATTCCACGAAAAAATATAACAGGTACTATGTCGATTATGTCTCCTTGAGAGAAGAAAAGGCTAGATCTATTTCAAAACCGCCTCCATTGAAAGCGGACGGAGGAAAGCTTACTGCATTATGTTTAGGCTTTAAAAAGCGTCTTATTTTATAGCAAAACCCTCCCACTTGGGAAAGGCAGATTGCGACTTTCGTTTCTATTTTATTATTTAAAATCACTTTAAATGAGAACATTTATACCTATAATATAACTATAATCTAAATGTATTTGGTAATAACACATGATATATATATATATATATATATAAGTAGATATGAATATGGCGGTCCTAGGACACTTTTGGGACAGTCAGAAAATCAATGTAAAATACTGTCCATTGAACCATAAACAAATCTGAGAAATCAAACAGGAAATCACGAATGTTAAATAACCGAATCTATAGCTGTTTTACTGTTCATTGTAGGCTTCTAATTTCTTAAGCTGTTTTAATGAAAAAATCCAGAAATCTTCGAAATCTTTATTCCACAAAGTTAATTGTAACACAGTCTTTATCTTTAATAGTCTTCTTTCCAGTAACAACCAAGTGTAATTTTTCATTTTTGTTCAATTCTTTAATCTTTTTTTCATCCAAAACAGTCAAAAATCTGTTTGGCAAGTGTACTTTACAATCTTCCAACTCGGCAATTATTGTAAACCCGAATTTATCTTTCATTTTCTCCAAATTCACAATTTTGTATTTCTTATTTTCTTCTAATTCTATTAATTTCTTGTATTCTTTGAATCTTAAATCACCAACCTTATTCAACTCTTGTAACAGTGCCATTTACATAGAAAAAAATTAATACTTCTACACTTTTAAGGTGAAAAATCAACACTATACTTCCAAAATACACAAAAAAACCGGGGTTTTGACCCTAAAAACGTGTTTTTAGGGTCAAAACCACAGCTCTTAAGGTGCATACATACTAGAGTTTTTTTAAAAAATCCTGAAAATCTACTGAAATATCTCTAATTATTGCGGATTTTTAGCAAGTTGATAATTTGAACGAAATTTCTCGAAAAATCACTAAAAATTTGAAATTTAGAAAATCTCTAAATAAATTCTTTTCCTATCTAAATAGAAGAATCTACAGCTGTTTTACTACAATTTGTGCTGATTTGTGTCAAATTCTAGTAAAATTCTCCACTTTTCAAAGTCTGAGTTATACAAATTTTCCCTATATAAATAGAAGAATCTAACGCTGTTAAATCATAAATTCTGCTGATTTGTATCAAAATCTTTAAATTTTTCCTATATAAATAGAAACATTTAACGCTGTTTCTACATAAATTGTGCTAATTTTTATCAAATTTTGATAAAAATCCTTAGAAATCTACTGAATTATTGCTATTTTTCAGCTTAATAAAAAGATATTTTACTAAATAGTAAAACTTGGCAGATTCAAATTTTCCCTATTTAAATGGATAGGAAAAAGATATCCTGCCCGTACTGCAAAAAAGACATTTTCGAACATCATTATACCCGACATTATAAGTCGAAAAATCATCTAAAAAACAAAGACATTTATGAAAAAGAACTAAATTATTTGAGGACTTGGGCTAGAGAAAATCAAATTGCCGATCACCAAAACATGTATAATATAGAAAAATTGCGTGAACTAAAGAAAAATTTTAAGGAAAGTAAAAAAGATCTCAATCTATTTAATGATGAAAAAATTCATTCAATAGCTGAAAAATTGGCTATCGAAACTAACGACAAAACTAAGTCAGAAATGATCGAAGAAATTGATAAAACGATTAATGAGAAACCTGAAAATATCATTGATGTAGAAGTTTTATCCTCAATACACGGTCTTTTCAAGCAATACATTTTAACAAATTTGAACGACTATTTCATGTCAATTTACAAATATCTTTCTATTTTGCGCCCAGAAATTAAAAGTTTAATCGAAAAATTTCAAGAAACTGTGAAAAATAGTAAAGGATATCTCTCTTTAGAATGCGAATACGAACGAACTTTAGTGAACGGTGAAACACAAACTTGTCCAATGTACTTTACTATAAAAGCAGACGAGATCTTTGATGTAAACGACTTTATTTCTAAACAATTTAATAAATTAACACATCGAGAACAGACAAATCATCCAAATCGAGGTTCTGGATGGACATTAAAACGCTGTAAACAACTGATTTTGAGCCTTAATAAACACGAAATGCTGAACGCAGGATCATATATCGATTTACCACAAGAAATAAAGGTAAAGAAAGCTTGTGTAAATATCAAAAATGAAGATGACTATTGCTTTATTTACTCTATCCGATGTGCAATTGAAAAATCAAAATTTCATCCTGAACGTGTAAAACAATATGAAAAATTTGTAAATGACGAGATATTTTCAGGTTTCGAGTATCCAATGTCTTTGAAAGATATACAATTATTCGAGAAACGCAGCTCCAATTCCAAGTACAAATATCCAAAAATGTCTATAAATATCTATACTTATGATGAAAAAATTAATATTGTTCCGTTACAAATTTCAGAAATTTATGATGCCGAGTTAGAAATCTATTTATTGTATGTTAAACAAGATGACAAATCTCATTATGTTTTGATAACAGATTTAAATAAGCTCGTTTTCTCTCAGTTATCTAAGCATGAACACAAAAAATTTATATGCAGAAGATGTTTAAGCCATTTCTACAAATCTGGAGATTTAACAGATCATTTAGAAATTTGCAAGCAACATGAAGTTTGCAAGCCAATTATGCCGTTTCCTGGTCAAACAACAACATTTACTAATTATCAAAAGAAATTTTCTCATCCTTACGTTATTTATATGGATTTTGAAAGCATATTAGAGAAGATTCCCACATGCAAAAACAATCCGCAAAAATCGACTACAACGAAGATTCAGAAACACATTCCTTATGGTTTTACTCTATATTTAGTGTCAAATGTGACGAATCGCATGTATAAACCGATATGTTATCGAGCCGAAAATGAAGACGATTTGCCTAATGTTCCTGCAAAATTGTTTGAAGAGCTCAATAAAA
The DNA here is from genome assembly GCF_021130785.1 of Homalodisca vitripennis. Taxonomy (NCBI): domain Eukaryota; kingdom Metazoa; phylum Arthropoda; class Insecta; order Hemiptera; family Cicadellidae; genus Homalodisca; species Homalodisca vitripennis. The sequence continues at coordinate 22,656 of NW_025781080.1, read as the reverse complement.
TATCAAAATACATAGCTAAAAAAGTATAATTCTAAGAACAAAAAACCTATGAAATTGACCGAAGAAGAAGAATTAGCGTACCAAAATTCCAGTCTTTGTCATATTTGTGAATGTGAGGGTTTTGATAATCAAACAAGAAAAAAAGTACGAGATCATTGTCATTTAACAGGTAAATTTCGAGGTGCTGCTCATTTATCTTGTAATCAGAATCTCAAATTTCCTCAAAATATTCCAGTTTTCTGTCACAATATGTCAAATTACGATACTCATTTGTACATAAAAGAATTGGCAAAACAGTATGGTAATGTTGATTTGATCGCAAACACCGATGAGAAATATATAAATTATTCTGTAAATTCTGGATATGGGTATGAGTTTGAAGATGATAAACCAAGAAAGTTCATCAAGTTTTCATTCGTAGACACGTTCAGATTCATGGCCTCGTCTATAGAAAAGTTAGCTAAAAACCTCAAAAAAGATGATTTCAAGCATACAAATCATTTTATACAAGATGGTCTGAAACGCAATTCTAGATAGACAACCAAATGACGAAGACGAGATTTTTAAAATTCTATCTGGAAAAGGAATATTTCCCTATGAATTTATCGATAGTATTGAAAAACTTGATTACACAGAAGAGCTAAAAATTCAAGATTTCTATTCACTTTTAACAGATGAGAGCATATCTGAGAAAGATTTTCAACATTATTTAGCTGTTTGGAATAAATTAAAAGAGAAAAAATCTTGGAAATTACTCTGATTTGTACAATATCCAAGATGTTTTATTGCTTGCTGATATATTCAAAAACTTCAGAAACATTTGTCTAAATTGTTACAAACTCGATCCGGCACACTATCTAACAGCTCCCAGTCTCGCATGGGACGCAATGTTAAAATTAACGAAAATTGAGCTTCAGCTAATTAACGATTATAATATGTATTTAATGATCGAAAAAGGTATTCGCGGAGGCATTTCTCAATGTATTAAACGATATGTGAAAGCAAATAACAAATATTTGAAAGATTTTGATAAGACAAAGCCCGAAAACTATTTGTTATACGTCGATGCTAATAACCTTTATGGGTATGGCCTAATGCAAAATTTACCATATAACGAAATCAAGTGGATGGATCCAAAAACTTACACAACTGCAGAATGGAAAGAAACAATTTTGGAACTCACTGGCGACGAAGATTATGGCTATATTCTCGAAGTTGATCTTGGATATCCAACGAATTTACACGAACATCACAAGGATTTACCTCTTGCTCCAGAACATTTTAAAAACAAACTTTGCACAACTCTACTGGATAAAACTGAATACGTTGTTCATTCGAGAAATTTGAAGTTCTATTTGGAACAAGGTATGATTTTGAAACATGTGAATAGAGTTATTGCATTCGATCAGAAGCCTTTTATGAAAGAATACATTGATTTTAACACAAACATGAGAACCAAAGCTACAAGCGACTTTGAAAAGGACTTTTATAAGCTGATGAACAACTCAGTTTTTGGAAAATCTATGGAAAATGTGAGAAACAGATGTGATATTAAGCTTGGAAATGAAGAATTTTCAATGAAACAAGCTAAGAAAACAAATTTCAAATGCTTTAACGTCTTTGACGACAACTGTATAGCGAGTCACATGTACAAACAAAAGGTTAAATTTAACAAACCGATTTACATAGGATTTTCAGTTCTCGACCTCTCAAAATTGCTAATGTACGAGTTTTATTACAACAAATTAAAGAACTATGATCCAGATTTGAATCTGTGTTACATGGATACAGACAGTTATTTTCTAGAATTAAAACGTGATCCTTACAAAATTATTAAAGAAAATTTGAATGACTTTGATACGAGCGATTATCCAAAAGATCATGAATGTTTCGGTACTAAAAATAAGAAAGTCATAGGAAAATTCAAAGACGAACTAAATAGCGAAGTTTTAGAAGAATTTTGTGGTTTAAGGGCTAAGATGTACTCGTACAAATATCTAGATAAAAACCCAGTTAGGTGTAAAGGAATTAAGAGAAGCGTTGTAAATAAAACAATAAATATCGAAAACTTGAAGAGATGTTTGTTCGAAGATAAAGAAGAATTTAGGGAGATGACAGTAATCAAAAGCTATAAACATGAGTTGTACACCGTCACTATAAACAAGTTAGCACTGAACGCTAAAGATGATAAGAGAATTGTCCTAGAAAATAAGATCGATACAGTACCTTATGGCTATAAAAATGAAGCAAAATCTGATATATTAGATGAGTTAAATAAACTTGGAAACTTTGACATGTAAATGGAAGATGATTTGACTCTTTTTTATGTGATCTCAAAATTAAAGAATAAAGTCCAGATTCATTAACGAAAATAGTGTCAGGATGAAGATTTTGAAAGGGTCTATGGCATAGACTCTTGTAATTTATACATTCAAAAGTTGTTTTATCGTCATTATCGACATTATTTATGATAGCTTGCCTCGTGTTTTCATATTCTAAAATTTCTGCAACATCTTTTGCTTTGAACCAAATTTCGTTATTTTCGTCAACAATCGTAAAAATTTCTGTATTATTGAATTTGAGTTGATTATTAAGTAGTTCTACAACTGACTCCATTTATATAGAAAAGAAATTTAACTAGTAATTATTATTTTGAGTTTAAAGGTCGAAAATAGTGTCTGGATGTAATTTTTGTAAGAGTCGCGATTCGATACCCTTGTCAGAATCTATGTTTTCAAAGCTTTTTTTGTATTTTTCTTTAACATGATCTATGATAGCTTGTCTCGTATTTTTAAATTCCAATATTTCTGCAACATCTTTAGCCTTAAACCAAATTTCATTATTTTCGTCAACAATCGTGCAAATGTCTTTATTATTGAATGTAAGTTGATTATTGAGTAGGTCTACAAGTGACTCCATTTAGATAGAAACATTTTTAACTAGTAATTTTTATTTCAGTATAAAGTCCAGATTCATTGATAAAAACAGTGTCAGGATGAAGATTGTTAAGGGGTCTATGGGATAGACTCCTGTAATTTGTACATTCAAAAGTTGTTTTCTTGAAAATTTGAAGGTAAGAACGATTCGTTCCCCCTAGACAGACGTGTTTAGAATTTTAAATGTTGTCTTAATCCACTACCATACTTAGAACTTCTAAATCTGTATTTATAGAGTCTTCCTCCAGAAATATTTTGTAAATCGTTAGAATCTACATCAATTGTGCTGTTAACAACTTTTTTAATAATCTCTAATATTTTATCTTCGTCTTCTGTATCTAATGTAAAAGAATCTGATTCTGTATTGTTTAAAATATTTACAAAGCTTTTACTATTTTTAAACTGTATTTCTACGAGTTCTGGCTTATATTTTTCATCTAGAGGATTGTATAAACTTGCTCTTAAATTCTTAAAATCTGTCTCGACATTTTGTATTATTTCTAAGATTTTTTGATTTCTTTCTTCTTCTATTTTTTCTGTTTCGCTTTTTAATATTGTTATTGCACTAGCCATTTATTTAAGAAAAATATTGACAAATTTAGTGATCTATTTAAAATTTTAAGTTTTCTCTTATAAAATAACCTGATTCTCTATATTGTTTTAACAGATTTATACCTTGATTGGTATGCAATTTTGCGCGACTGTGATCAAGACTATTATCGTTTTTGTCATAAAATTCCAGGTCTTTGTTATCATTTTTATTTTTATAATATAGATTTAATCGTTTTTTATTTATACATTTTTTACAAGATGATCTGATTTTTTCGAGTTGTTTTCCAAATTCTGCAATATCTTTTACAATGTTACAAGTAGAACACATTTTTTTAAAACAGTTATCCATTTATTGACAACAAATTTGATAACATGAACGTAAAAGTTGACAACATGAACGGAAAAGTTGACAACATGAACGTGTTTACGTTTCACGTTCGTGTTTCACGTTCGTGTTGTCATTTTTACGTTTTTTGTTGTCATGTTTACGTTCTTGTTGTCCTGTTTACGTTCTTGTTGTCCTGTTTACGTTCATGAAGATAAAATATTAGAGATTATTAAAAAAGTTGTTAACAGCACAATTGATGTAGATTCTAACGATTTACAAAATATTTCTGGAGGAAGACTCTATAAATACAGATTTAGAAGTTCTAAGTATGGTAGTGGATTAAGACAACATTTAAAATTCTAAAACACGTCTGTCTAGGGGGAACGAATCGTTCTTACCTTCAAATTTTCAAGAAAACAACTTTTGAATGTACAAATTACAGGAGTCTATCCCATAGACCCCTTAACAATCTTCATCCTGACACTGTTTTTATCAATGAATCTGGACTTTATACTGAAATAAAAATTACTAGTTAAAAATGTTTCTATCTAAATGGAGTCACTTGTAGACCTACTCAATAATCAACTTACATTCAATAATAAAGACATTTGCACGATTGTTGACGAAAATAATGAAATTTGGTTTAAGGCTAAAGATGTTGCAGAAATATTGGAATTTAAAAATACGAGACAAGCTATCATAGATCATGTTAAAGAAAAATACAAAAAAAGCTTTGAAAACATAGATTCTGACAAGGGTATCGAATCGCGACTCTTACAAAAATTACATCCAGACACTATTTTCGACCTTTAAACTCAAAATAATAATTACTAGTTAAATTTCTTTTCTATATAAATGGAGTCAGTTGTAGAACTACTCAATAATCAACTCAAATTCAATAATACAGAAATTTTTACGATTGTTGACGAAAATAACGAAATTTGGTTCAAAGCAAAAGATGTTGCAGAAATTTTAGAATATGAAAAACACGAGGCAAGCTATCATAAATAATGTCGATAATGACGATAAAACAACTTTTGAATGTATAAATTACAAGAGTCTATGCCATAGACCCTTTCAAAATCTTCATCCTGACACTATTTTCGTTAATGAATCTGGACTTTATTCTTTAATTTTGAGATCACATAAAAAAGAGTCAAATCATCTTCCATTTACATGTCAAAGTTTCCAAGTTTATTTAACTCATCTAATATATCAGATTTTGCTTCATTTTTATAGCCATAAGGTACTGTATCGATCTTATTTTCTAGGACAATTCTCTTATCATCTTTAGCGTTCAGTGCTAACTTGTTTATAGTGACGGTGTACAACTCATGTTTATAGCTTTTGATTATTGTCATCTCCCTAAATTCTTCTTTATCTTCGAACAAACATCTCTTCAAGTTTTCGATATTTATTGTTTTATTTACAACGCTTCTCTTAATTCCTTTACACCTAACTGGGTTTTTATCTAGATATTTGTACGAGTACATCTTAGACCTTAAACCACAAAATTCTTCTAAAACTTCGCTATTTAGTTCGTCTTTGAATTTTCCTATGACTTTCTTATTTTTAGTACCGAAACATTCATGATCTTTTGGATAATCGCTCGTATCAAAGTCATTCAAATTTTCTTTAATAATTTTGTAAGGATCGCGTTTTAATTCTAGAAAATAACTGTCTGTATCCATGTAACACAGATTCAAATCTGGATCATAGTTCTTTAATTTGTTGTTATAAAACTCGTACATTAGCAATTTTGAGAGGTCGAGAACTGAAAATCCTATGTAAATCGGTTTGTTAAATTTAACCTTTTGTTTGTACATGTGACTCGCTATACAGTTGTCGTCAAAGACGTTAAAGCATTTGAAATTTGTTTTTCTTAGCTTGTTTCATTGAAAATTCTTCATTTCCAAGCTTAATATCACATCTGTTTCTCACATTTTCCATAGATTTTCCAAAAACTGAGTTGTTCATCAGCTTATAAAAGTCCTTTTCAAAGTCGCTTGTAGCTTTGGTTCTCATGTTTGTGTTAAAATCAATGTATTCTTTCATAAAAGGCTTCTGATCGAATGCAATAACTCTATTCACATGTTTCAAAATCATACCTTGTTCCAAATAGAACTTCAAATTTCTCGAATGAACAACGTATTCAGTTTTATCCAGTAGAGTTGTGCAATGTTTGTTTTTAAAATGTTCTGGAGCAAGAGGTAAATCCTTGTGATGTTCGTGTAAATTCGTTGGATATCCAAGATCAACTTCGAGAATATAGCCATAATCTTCGTCGCCAGTGAGTTCCAAAATTGTTTCTTTCCATTCTGCAGTTGTGTAAGTTTTTGGATCCATCCACTTGATTTCGTTATATGGTAAATTTTGCATTAGGCCATACCCATAAAGGTTATTAGCATCGACGTATAACAAATAGTTTTCGGGCTTTGTCTTATCAAAATCTTTCAAATATTTGTTATTTGCTTTCACATATCGTTTAATACATTGAGAAATGCCTCCGCGAATACCTTTTTCGATCATTAAATACATATTATAATCGTTAATTAGCTGAAGCTCAATTTTCGTTAATTTTAACATTGCGTCCCATGCGAGACTGGGAGCTGTTAGATAGTGTGCCGGATCGAGTTTGTAACAATTTAGACAAATGTTTCTGAAGTTTTCGAATATATCAGCAAGCAATAAAACATCTTGGATATTGTACAAATCAGAGTAATTTCCAAGATTTTTCTCTTTTAATTTATTCCAAACAGCTAAATAATGTTGAAAATCTTTCTCAGATATGCTCTCATCTGTTAAAAGTGAATAGAAATCTTGAATTTTTAGCTCTTCTGTGTAATCAAGTTTTTCAATACTATCGATAAATTCATAGGGAAATATTCCTTTTCCAGATAGAATTTTAAAAATCTCGTCTTCGTCATTTGGTTGTCTATCTAGAATTGCGTTCAGACCATCTTGTATAAAATGATTTGTATGCTTGAAATCATCTTTTTTGAGGTTTTTAGCTAACTTTTCTATAGACGAGGCCATGAATCTGAACGTGTCTACGAATGAAAACTTGATGAACTTTCTTGGTTTATCATCTTCAAACTCATACCCATATCCAGAATTTACAGAATAATTTATATATTTCTCATCGGTGTTTGCGATCAAATCAACATTACCATACTGTTTTGCCAATTCTTTTATGTACAAATGAGTATCGTAATTTGACATATTGTGACAGAAAACTGGAATATTTTGAGGAAATTTGAGATTCTAATTACAAGATAAATGAGCAGCACCTCGAAATTTACCTGTTAAATGACAATGATCTCGTACTTTTTTTTCTTGTTTGATTATCAAAACCCTCACATTCACAAATATGACAAAGACTGGAATTTTGGTACGCTAATTCTTCTTCTTCGGTCAATTTCATAGGTTTTTTGTTCTTAGAATTATACTTTTTAGCTATGTATTTTGATATTTTATTGAGCTCTTCAAACAATTTTGCAGGAACATTAGGCAAATCGTCTTCATTTTCGGCTCGATAACATATCGGTTTATACATGCGATTCGTCACATTTGACACTAAATATAGAGTAAAACCATAAGGAATGTGTTTCTGAATCTTCGTTGTAGTCGATTTTTGCGGATTGTTTTTGCATGTGGGAATCTTCTCTAATATGCTTTCAAAATCCATATAAATAACGTAAGGATGAGAAAATTTCTTTTGATAATTAGTAAATGTTGTTGTTTGACCAGGAAACGGCATAATTGGCTTGCAAACTTCATGTTGCTTGCAAATTTTCTAAATGATCTGTTAAATCTCCAGATTTGTAGAAATGGCTTAAACATCTTCTGCATAGAAATTTTTTGTGTTCATGCTTAGATAACTGAGAGAAAACGAGCTTATTTAAATCTGTTATCAAAACATAATGAGATTTGTCATCTTGTTTAACATACAATAAATCGATTTCTAACTCGGCATCATAAATTTCTGAAATTTGTAACGGAACAATATTAATTTTTTCATCATAAGTATAGATATTTATAGACATTTTTGGATATTTGTACTTGGAATTGGAGCTGCGTTTCTCGAATAATTGTATATCTTTCAAAGACATTGGATACTCGAAACCTGAAAATATCTCGTCATTTACAAATTTTTCATATTGTTTTACACGTTCAGGATGAAATTTTGATTTTTCAATTGCACATCGGATAGAGTAAATAAAGCAATAGTCATCTTCATTTTTGATATTTACACAAGCTTTCTTTACCTTTATTTCTTGTGGTAAATCGATATATGATCCTGCGTTCAGCATTTCGTGTTTATTAAGGCTCAAAATCAGTTGTTTACAGCGTTTTAATGTCCATCCAGAACCTCGATTTGGATGATTTGTCTGTTCTCGATGTGTTAATTTATTAAATTGTTTAGAAATAAAGTCGTTTACATCAAAGATCTCGTCTGCTTTTATAGTAAAGTACATTGGACAAGTTTGTGTTTCACCGTTCACTAAAGTTCGTTCGTATTCGCATTCTAAAGAGAGATATCCTTTACTATTTTTCACAGTTTCTTGAAATTTTTCGATTAAACTTTTAATTTCTGGGCGCAAAATAGAAAGATATTTGTAAATTGACATGAAATAGTCGTTCAAATTTGTTAAAATGTATTGCTTGAAAAGACCGTGTATTGAGGATAAAACTTCTACATCAATGATATTTTCAGGTTTCTCATTAATCGTTTTATCAATTTCTTCGATCATTTCTGACTTAGTTTTTGTCGTTAGTTTCGATAGCCAATTTTTCAGCTATTGAATGAATTTTTTCATCATTAAATAGATTGAGATCTTTTTTACTTTCCTTAAAATTTTTCTTTAGTTCACGCAATTTTTCTATATTATACATGTTTTGGTGATCGGCAATTTGATTTTCTCTAGCCCAAGTCCTCAAATAATTTAGTTCTTTTTCATAAATGTCTTTGTTTTTTAGATGATTTTTCGACTTATAATGTCGGGTATAATGATGTTCGAAAATGTCTTTTTTGCAGTACGGGCAGGATATCTTTTTCCTATCCATTTAAAATAGGGAAAATTTGAATCTGCCAAGTTTTACTATTAGTAAAATATCTTTTTATTAAGCTGAAAAATAGCAATAATTCAGTAGATTTCTAAGGATTTTTATCAAAATTTGATAAAAATTAGCACAATTTATGTAGAAACAGCGTTAAATGTTTCTATTTATATAGGAAAAAATTTAAAGATTTTGATACAAATCAGCAGAATTTATGATTTAACAGCGTTAGATTCTTCTATTTATATAGGGAAAATTTGTATAACTCAGACTTTGAAAAGTGGAGAATTTTACTAGAATTTGACACAAATCAGCACAAATTGTAGTAAAAACAGCTGTAGATTATTCTATTTAGATAGGAAAAGAATTTATTTAGAGATTTTCTAAATTTCAAATTTTTAGTGATTTTTTCGAGAAATTTCGTTCAAATTATCAACTTGCTAAAAATCCGCAATAATTAGAGATATTTCAGTAGATTTTCAGGATTTTTTAAAAAAACTCTAGTATGTATGCACCTTAAGAGCTGTGGTTTTGACCCTAAAAACACGTTTTTAGGGTCAAAACCCCGGTTTTTTTGTGTATTTTGGAAGTATAGTGTTGATTTTTCACCTTAAAAGTGTAGAAGTATTAATTTTTTTTCTATGTAAATGGCACTGTTACAAGAGTTGAATAAGGTTGGTGATTTAAGATTCAAAGAATACAAGAAAATTAATAGAATTAGAAGAAAATAAGAAATACAAAATTGTGAATTTGGAGAAAATGAAAGATAAATTCGGGTTTACAATAATTGCCGAGTTGGAAGATTGTAAAGTACACTTGCCAAACAGATTTTTGACTGTTTTGGATGAAAAAAAGATTAAAGAATTGAACAAAAATGAAAAATTACACTTGGTTGTTACTGGAAAGAAGACTATTAAAGATAAAGACTGTGTTACAATTAACTTCGTGGAATAAAGATTTCGAAGATTTCTGGATTTTTTCATTAAAACAGCTTAAGAAATTAGAAGCCTACAATGAACAGTAAAACAGCTATAGATTCGGTTATTTAACATTCGTGATTTCCTGTTTAATTTCTCAGATTTGTTTATGGTTCAATGGACAGTATTTTATATTGATTTTCTGACTGTCCCAAAAGTGTCCTAGGACCGCCATATTCATATCTACTTATATATACTGCTAGTAATGTTAATAAAATATTGACAATGACATATAGAAATTTATAATTATTTTGTATACGCCGAGAGGTGAGTCAACGGAAAAAGAAGTATTAAGTCTTACTTTGTGCAACGAGCTAAGCAAGAAAATCCTGCCCTTGTACCTCTAAAGGTAATTAAATTTATGACGCACGAGAGTGTTCTTAGATAGAAAATTTCTACACCATCAAAGGCATAAATAAGATCCCTGAAGATTCAAACGAAAGCCTTAATAGATTTAAATTGAAAAAAGTGAAACTGCACACCAATTGGTGCTTCTGACAAGACATCCAAGGGGTCTTAATTTAAGATAAATTTAGTTTTCGTCAACTTATTCACACACGTCATGCCATGGCCCATCAGCTGCTGATCTACTGTATTTATTTATAATGTTTGTTTTTCTTGTTTGAGTTCTAGTTGTTAGTTCTTGAAAATGTTTTTTCAATTTATGTAAATATTTATACATGTATATTTATCTGAAGAAGTGTACCTAAATACACGAAAATTTATAAATGTTTCAAACCAATATACTGTGGTTTATTTATTAAGAAGAGAATAACCTGTTTCTACAAATATATATATATATATATATATATATATATATATATATATATATATATATATATATGCATTATTATTATCAATATTTATAATATATAACGCCACTAACAAAGATATTCTAATACATATTCTAATTAAATTTTCTCATACATTTTTATTGTACGATTTACATAAATAAATTACGTAATATCGGAGAAACTGTGGAATGCTTTTAAAATACTAATTTTAAATATTTCAATATTAAATAGAAGCAATGGAAATGGAAAGTTATCTAAAAAATATGCGTTTCTGACTTAATGAAAGTGCCTTTGTTAGGCCATATCAAATTACGGCGTATTTTTATGTTTATCTGTGTTGATAGAGCGATAATTATTTGATATTTTTAAGAAGGTTGAGTATTTTAAAACATTATTTGCATCCATGTACAATTCTGCATTTGGATTCAGGCACTTTGCAAGGTTCTATTTTATTAGTTTAACTGAAGATAATGAAAGGCATGTAATAAATAACGTGTGCTTAATTTTAAAAAAGAGGGTGTAAGCTTCATTTACCAAATCTTTTTTAAGGTATAGTAGATCACTAGTCACTAAAACTAACGCCATTACAGTCTATGTACGTAGATCTGTATAGATCACCTATTTAAAAACAGGAATATTGTATTTGACTGGGTATGGAAAACATGATGTGAATAGCATACGGATGAAATGTTTGAATGAAAAGGTACCTCATGCAATATATTGATGGGAACCAACTGTACAAACACTGTTCTTGACAGAATCGGGCTATACGATAAAGGTAGTAGATACTGCACATGTTAGTGAATGTTTTAAAAAGGTACTATGCATCATATTTGTTTCAGTCGGTGCTTTATAGTCCATAGAATATCTTTAGGAATCGTCATTTGAAGTTTGATAATTTAATACTGCATTCAGTTATTCTGATTGTAAATATCAATTTGGTAAATCCTTATTTAATAAATTAATTTTCTAAGTAATGCAATATTGCTTTCAAATATGTGGAAATACAAATTTAACAATAAGATGTTTGAATTAAGGTAATTGACAAAAACTCCAATTTTTTAACGCGATTCATCAGTTAAAATAATGAAACTACTTATTTTGCATAAGTTTATACGTGTTATTTATACACTAGTGTTCGTGATTTTACAAGACTGTCAAAGTAGATAACCGGGCTGTCCGTTTTATTCCATATTAATACACAATGTACATTGAGAAGCGGTATTTTAATTTTTTTTTTAGAGTATCGAATAGTCCATGATTGCGGTTTTCTTCACAATGCACTTAAATTGTCTTACAATTTTAGAAATTAAATGTAACACACGAGAGCTCTGAAAACATATTGAAGCGGTTATTGCGTTGTCTAACAAACAATTTAATAAGTCATCTCGGGAGAAGGAGACATGCAACGTATGTTCTCGACCTAATGACTAGAAAGATATATCTCCTCCCCCCTCTCACTCTCTCTCTATAATATCAGAGAAGTCAGCATAGATCTTTTAAAGCTTATCTAATAACTTATAATTTATACTGAACATATTTACAGATAAATTAAGTACATTAATAAATTTACACCTCAGTTCTCATTAGCTATTATCATACTGGCTTGTGTACAGTACATGATGGTTAATAAAACTTTAAGTAGAATTTTTTAGTTTATTGTGATATAAACTTTTAACCTGAAGATTTGGTTTATCTATCGTGCTTGGATCTCGTGTTTTAATTAGTGTTCCCGACCGTGCATCTGACGAGTCAATGAGAATATCTCCACCGATTACACTCTATTGTGTAGTGTACGATATCTACAACGTTGAAACGATTAAATGTTTTCATTTGAGTGTTTTCATCGCTGGTTTTTTTATCAATAACATACTGTATTTATCTACTCTGTTATATATGGAGAGTTATATTTTTTATTTTAGTCCATTACATATTAGCAACGTACTGGTCTACGCCAAATCGCATAAAGATGCCGTCCTCACCTCTCTTGTACACAGTTACACTACAACAAACGCTGTGAGTGTGGAATTGCCCCCCCCCCTTTAGTTAAAATGTATATTCTTACTACACGCTTACTATCTTAGTCACCAACACACTGTACAGGTACCTACCCTCGGCGATAAGGAACCTGCAGGACGAGACTATCAGCGGCTGTTCATTGCCTAGCTTCGTTTTATCGGTCCGGACAATGCTAAATTCCTCATCTCCCCCACTTACCGCTACACCAGAATACAAAGAACTCATTGCTATTACTAACATTATCGATAGTTAACGTCTGTGTTACTCACTACTTACTTTCATTCGGCAGCATTTCTCCGATGGTTAATGTTTGGATTTTCTATTATCATAATAATAATAGAACAGTGTTTTATTTAAATACGTGTTAATATTTCTTGCATATTTTTGTAATTAAAATAAATACAATCGAATATATAGTGTCATTAAATTAAATTACATATTGGAAGTGATAAAAAAGTCGTCCAGCTATTTGTTATTTCTGTTATAATGTTTTCTGTTGTAGAGAACATGTATTATTTTACAAATATTTTGATTATAATTACGTTAGACTAATCTTGATTGGAATCTTGATTGGTCGCCTTTTGCGAACCCTGAGCAGGGCTTTTGACTGTGTCGATCACCAGGGAATTGTTGTTTTTAAAAATTAGAATTTTACGGTAATTAAAGGATCTGCCCTACAATTTTTTGAATCATATTTAAACCAATAGAGAACAGCTTGTTTGTATTAATGGAATTGGTCAAACAGGGTGAGGGTGGAGCATGGAGTACCTCAAGGTTCTGTGCTTGGACCCTTACTTTTTTTGATTTCAATAAATGGACTTACCATCAAATATTTCATATCCAGTTAAATCAATTTTATATGCGGATGACACCACCTTTTTTGCAGCCGCTGGCATGATGGGTGAACTTTCCCATCTAATAAACAGTGCGGTAAATGAGGGGGAAATCTGGTTTAAAAGCAATCATTTCAAGTTGAATTCTGATAAAACCCAACATTTAGTCTTTAGTTTGAGGCCTTTTGACCAAAATTTACAACCCAAGGATGAGTGTGTCAAGTTTCTTGGGATGCATTTAGATAGCAAACTTCAATGGAATTCCCATGTAGATCATGTGTCAATTAGGCTGTCTAGAGTTGTCTATCTGATTAGGACGTCGTCTTAAAGCCCTTGTTGATATGAGCTATTTAAAAATGGTTTATTTTGCATTCTTTCAAAGTATCTATAGATATGGCTTAATTTTCTGGGGTGGTTGCAGTAGAACAAAAAGAGATTTTAATTATTCAAAAAAAGGTTATTCGTATTCTCGCAAATGCAGTAGATGATGCCCACTGCAGGCCGCTGTTTCAATTATTAAAAATTCCAACAATAATTAATTTGTATATTTATGAACTTTTATCTTATGCACTGAAAACAATGCCCACTTTTAACTTTTCAAATGATGTGCATTCTTATCACACCAGAAATAGTAGTAATATTTCAAGGACGCATTCCAGGCTAGAGAAAACACTCAATAGTCACGTAGAAATGTCTTTTAAAATCTATAATAAAATTAATAAATATATTAAAATTAGCAATTACTTTAACAATCAAAAGTTCTTATTAAACAAAATTTTATGAATGGCTGTTGAATAATCCAGTCTATTCAGTTCAAGAATTTTTGCTTTTGGAACAAATAGATATTTTTTAGATAACTATATGCCTATAACTGAAACTTGTGATACATTTAAATTTATGAGCTGGTGCAATATTGTTGAATATGTTATATTTAAACTTTTTATGTGCAGTTTTATTTGTTATTTGACTTCAGTGTTTTTATGCTATTTTTGTCTTTCATAATAATTATTTTGTCTGTGATAATTTATTCTTATGTATGTTACTTTTATGTGCAATATCAATTTTTATGTGCAATATTTATTTATTTATTTATTATAGCCTAGTAAAACTTAAAACCCATGTCTGTTAGCTAATGATATATTCAAATATTTATAATTTTTTATGTCATAAATTATTGAAGAATTGACTGTAGCTAATTCAAGCTGTAATATGACTTTGTCAATACATATGTATTATGTCAACGACAAAATAAAGATTCTTGATTCTTGATACTGGACTGGACTATCAGACGTTACTCTGCGTAATGTTATATCACATACTTTTTGCATGTTCAACTTAGTAAAAATATATAGATGTGTATGGTTAGTTTATGTCAAAAAAAATACATGTTATCAGAAATATAATACGTATAAAAACGAATCTTTCTTTGATAATTTAGCAATAATTTGGTTAATAATGACAATATTTACTAAGAAGAAAATTCCGCCTCATAATATACTTTCCCAGAACGAATACAAGTAAATTCTACCTTAGTTCTTCCATGGCAGAAGTGAAGATTCCCACATCAACCTAATTCCGGCAGGGTGTATTAATAGTAGGCTACCATTTTGTTATTATTGTGATTTTAAAACTATCCTCAGAGCACGTTACTTGAATTTGACTTTAATTAATGTCATAACAATGGTAACTTTTACAATGTTTGCGGTAATCATATTACCTGTAAGGGAAAATATATAAAAAAATAAGTTAATAAAATGTAAGACTTATATTGTGAGTATTTAGTTTTTGGAAATAAAATTTATCATTACACTTCATTTATGAGATGGTTCTATAATTTCAAGAATATTCTGGCCATCCTCATGGGTTACTGGACTGTAAAAGGATCTTATCAAATAGAATAAAGGGAGAGTAGATATAGGACAAGATCAATGGTACTGATAACATGTACAACGGCCACAGACAGGATTTTAACCTGTGCTATCGCTAACATATCCCTATCCTTAAATCCGACGTCATGTGCCGAGCGGCATCCTGTACTCCAAACATGTATTACCTTTCCTTGTTATACTCAAGGTGTAGTTATGATAAATTAAATACGATTCACTATAATAATATTTGAGTTTTTTAACCAGTTTTATTGATAATATAATGTATAAAGCGGACAATGCCTTACATATTATTTATAATACTATCACTGAAGAGTAATTGTGGAAAAACGAATGATGAAAGTGCAAAAATGAGTAATATATATATATTGACTTACAGGTATTTGCTACAAAATAAATGAAATATAATTCAATTTTGATTTGTTAAAAACAATTCTAACTAAACAAATAGGAAATGCCGTAAATAACAAATTGTATATAAATTGTAAACCAATTACAATATTGCCATCTTATTAGAGCTTTAATGGTTATTGTTTCAATTTCAGCCGGTTTTATAAACTTCTTCTAAAGTGTTCCGCTAAAGACAACAGGTTTAATTAAACTGTCTCCCTCGCTATAAGCACTGCCGTGGGTTATGAAATAATGGTTTGTGGCAAAGACTTTACTAAGGTATGTAAATAGGTTACAACACAATTGTACAACAATATCTTTACTTGTTTAAAATTGAGCTGTTGTAGTGATTTATAATAATTTTTTTCAATATTCATACTTAATTATTGAAACATACCCTGTGAATGTTTAATACGATTTATATTTATAATTATAACTAAGAAATAATTGTAATGTTATTATTTTAGACCTAGGCTAATTCGTTTGGTATCAATGTTCATAATGTAGAGTTTCGAACTATTTATTTTATAATTAGCAATATAAGTTCCATTACGTGTGAAGTATTGTATTGGTTACTGATGTATATAACATTATTTTAGAATAAAGTAGAAAGTTTTTGGCGAATTTAAATTATTCAATGGAAAATGTATGCAAGTATTTCAATACATTTTACTTGAAAACAATAGTGTGAAGCAATTAATTTTCTAGTAATAGAAAAACCTTTTATCAAATCCGTATAATATAAAGCATTTGCTTTGGGTAATGCTGTCAAAGATTAGGATAGGCGAGAATATGTGCTTAACATATTTCTCGATATGTCCAAGGCCTTTTACTGCGTGCACCACGATACACTGTTGCATCAGTTGAATAGATGTGGCAGATGAGGTCTCCCGCACTTGTAGATCGGTTCTTATAATAAGGATCAAGGTAAGTTTTTTATTTATATCGGCGGATTGAATTGAGTTATTCACCATGGAAAAATGGTTCATTAAACCAATGACACGACTCTTTGTTTATAAGCAAATAAATACAAGAACTTGAAATCAGTTATTTCATAGAATTGAACACATGCATTCAGTTTTCCACTGAAATTAATCTAAAAGCAAATCAGTCATAAACAATTGTAGTTAATTTTCGGCATTCCTTATCATGATCGAGTGGTGCGTCCGACCGTTTTTTTGGATGAACGACATTCTTGAGGAAAATAATTCCACAAAAATTTTTGGGAATGATTCTGGACGAAGGACTGACCTGGGGAGATCACGTTGACGGGGTATGTGATAGATTTACCTGACCCATCTATGTTCTGCGTAATCTATCAAAATGTTGTTCCAAATATGTTTTTATACATCACCCATTATGGCCTAATCCATCGTTATTTTGCGCATGGGATAAGACTTTGGGCAAGGTGTGTAAAAAGCAAAAGCCTTTAGGCTCCAAAAAGCTGTCAGATTTATTGGAAATTTAAATTGAAGACAATAGCGCAATATATTCCACAAAAAGGTGATGGCGATTATTAAAAAAGCTCCGTGAAGAAATCAAATCGTCCAATACATAAAATCCATTACAAATACTTCTCAAAATCCTTTTCGTGTCCAAAAATTTCTACTTTGTTGTTGAATTCATGATAAGCCGCTTTGATATTTGAAAGTGCTGGATCTCAGGCCAATGTGATTGTGTCTTAAATGATTTTATGAATTGTAAGTGTTAATGTCTGTGAATTTGTAGATTATACAATGTAAATTGACTATAATTATTGACGATTGCGATGCAATGTAATTTATACTCATAATTCAATAAAGTGATTATTGTTATGTTGTTTGTGTATGTGCATGCGATTTTGGTGTGTGTGTGTGTGTGTGGTGTGTGTGTGTGTGTGTGTGTGAACGGTTACTGTTGTATAATGTGCTTTGTACAAATAAGTGTTCAACTTTTAAAAGATTAAAACATTAAGTGAAGAAAATGTACCAATTTTAAGTAACTTACTCATGTATAGTATACATTATTTTATTTTCAGTGCGATTTACAAGATAAAACGTTTATTACGAGTAACACAATTCTATGTGAATAGGTAGTTTTTCTGAATATTTGTTACGTATAAAAATGTTTAAAAATATACCAGAAAAAAATAAAACCTAGTTAATTTATTATTATATATATTGTCACTAAATTAATGAATTTTATTATGTTGATTAAAAAAATTTTCAATATTATTATTTAAATCTTCCAAATACAATAATTATAAATATACCAAACGGGAATACATTTTTAAAAACATATATTTAGTTACATAATGAAATTTACGTTCTGATATTCCATTGCATACATAATAATACTTATTGGATCATACTAGGAGAACGTATGAATAATTTTTGCAATAACTAATTTAAAGTAAAACCTTAAAACCTTTGAGAGAGAGAGAAGAGAGAGAGAGAGAGAGGAGAGAGAGAGAGGAGAGAGAGAGAGAGAGAGGAAGAATCATAAATAACGTTTTAATTTTCATTACAGCTTAAAGATTTCTAGGAACTCGTAGGCTGTTTGTCTTCAAAAGCTGTTAAATTTTATAAATATTGGCTTGTAGCATATCTCAAGAAAAATGTATATTTCCATAAATAATTTTCACACTTTCCTTAAACATCCTGTACGTTTATAAAATCTATTTTTAAGTTATAATTTTACAAATTTGAGTACATTTTTCCAAAGTAGAATCCTTTTACGAGCTTGTTCATTTGGCCCTTTTATGATACGTAGTTTAATCATCGGTCACAAGAAACACCTCGAAATTCTCAACAAGAAAATACTCCTTATTGAATAATTTTCAGTCTTTTCTTTCAATTAATCTTCTACTATCATTTAGAGTTTCTTCAAACACTCTTATCTCAAAGGATTGTTGAATATATTTTAAAGTATTGAGTTACTTTCTAAATAACATGTTAACCTTTATAGTGAAATATCGGACGGGTGTTCACAAGCGAGTTGCAATATATGACGTCCTCAGACAGTGACAAATTATTCCTTAGTTATTAATGGTGGATCGACTTAGCTGATGATGTATCGCTTTCTGAATTGATATATAGCACGGGTATTACCCTGTAATGCTATGTAAAATTAATAAGGACATTGTTGTTATTGACCTTGTTTTCTGAGTTGTGTTCTTGGTTTTTCAATAAAATATTTACTTAATCACATATTAATGTTTATTATAATAGAAAATGAAGCGAGAATGGGGTTGGATATACAGGCGCACTGGATCTGTATACGTATTAGGCTACTCATATTTTCCACATGCATCAATGTAAAATAGATCTCATTAATAATATCTACAGTAAGTGGTGCTGAAAACTGGAGATACTTTCAGATCTCCCAAACTATATCAGGACTGATTCAATGGTCTATCTTACTTGAGAGGATTGTAATCATTAGATGTAAATTTATGAGATAACCAAAATCAGACAAGTATAGTATACTATACATAAGTCTTATCATAATATTTTTGTAAAAGTATCCTAATATTGGAAAAAACATTCTCCTGACACTCTTACATAATAGCTTACTGATATTATTAAATATATGAGATAGAGTATGTAATGTATAACACATTAAGACTGTCAGAATTACTTTCGAGCCGTTATTTTAAGTGAACTAGTAATAAAATATTGTGTCAACAATAACTGTGATAGGGTGAAATAAACGTGATTCTTGCAGATGATCGTTGCTAGTGTATGATTTGATTAATAAATTTAAAAACTAGCAATGAACAACGTCGTGAAAGAATAATGTCTGTCAAAGTGATGCAAAGTGAGCACTGAACTGGCACACACTCACACAGTTTAGATAATAAAATAATAATAATATAGTGATTGTATGTGTTTAACTTATAAAAAAAAATTCTATCAAAATGGAAACTAAAAATCGTATGAATATAAACACAAATAGAGAGCACTTTTAAATCAATATTATTATTAATACGTATAATACGAAATCTTATTAGGACGTAATAATCAATTCTGCAATAAATGAAACATGATTTTTTCCGGACATTTGCCATCGTTAATTGAAACAAAAATCAGTAACACTACGTTTCCAGATCTGAAATCTTATCTCTTATTCAGGTAAAAAATTCTACCTAATACATAATTACAAGCTAGGTTAAAGTAAACAAATCATACCAAAACGTTGTGACACGCGCCTACGTCAGGAATCACAACCACCATGCTATGTGTCAACTTCACTATCTCTAAAACATGCACTTAATAAAAACCATACAAAACTAAAATTATTATAATTGAACTACAGAGTACAGATCACAATATGTCTGCATTCGACTACCGACCACTCACGACTGACCAGAGGCCAATAGCAGATGGCAATCTTCACGGTAGAAACAAGATGGAGGAAATAAAAAGAAATGGTCCCTTTTTATTGTTATTATTGGTCCTTGCTAGATGAACTTCTTACAACCATACTGTGACTTGGCATTGGTTTATTACAAATATTTCATCCGGTTGATACTTGTGATATTCTTTTCAGTTCATTTTTTTTAGAATTGGCAACCAAAGCGGCGTAATCTCGACTGATGGTTGACTGATTGGTTGATCTGCCAGTTTAATGTATATTGTTGACATTATTAATTTCATTTTGATAAACGTGATATATTATGTTGGCTTCATCCCAATTCGTATGATGATCCTCGGACCAACAATGGTATGCAATTTCAAAAACACAACAAAAGAGTGCGGTAAATTAAATCCTATCACCGACATATATAATTGACTTTCCCAATCTATATACTTATTTTCTTTCTCTCCAAGTTGAAAGTCTGCATACAAATTGAGGTCAAAATGACGATGATATTAAGCTATGTAAAAAATTCATTATTGTTTTGTTGAGTTAATTTACAAAATTTTTTTTGTTTTTACCGCCATCATTCTTATTTATAACCTAAAGTAAATGTGTTCATTAATGCGTAGCCATTTTCTACAGAGTACTGGAATGATTATTGAAGATAAAGTTTTATTTTATAAATTTGAAGCTCTGTACATAATTTCTGGTCTGCTTATCAGTTTATTTCTTAAATATCCTGCAAACGGGCAGAAATAAACATTTTTCAGTCCCTTGAGTTATAGTAATCTACTTATAATTATGGCAAGCCGATAATAGAAAATTAAGTCACAAAAGATTTATGCAAATTCGAATTTAAATATATAACGAAATTAGAGCGGTTATTCAATGAAAGTATTATTATCACGGCTGCTTATTTACATTGCAAAAGATAATCTAGGTAATGAACTGGGGTCTGACTGGAAGTACACTTTTTTCTAAAGAAGAGCCTGATTTTTCAATATTTCTTTAAACAGTAATATAAACTATAAAAATTTAACATACAAATTTACGATGTGAAATCAATTTTATATATTGAACATATTGTAAACACATGGCTCAACATATTACATTCTAATTTTTTTGTTTTGTTTTTGCTTTATATTAATTAATTAGTAGTTAAAAACAGATTGTTCCGAGAATTTCCTGTTAAAAAGGGACAATATACGATATTTTTGTTTTAATATGACATTGTTACCCAATCATGTGATGTCACAGTCAATGAAAGGAATTCCGATTTTCTGAAATATTTTACATTACATTTTATAGAATAGGTGCATTTGTTTCCTGAAATTGATGATTGAAAGAGTTTTAATAATATTGGGCATTTAAATTTAATCCGTTCTGAGTTATTTCTTTTCGATAGTTGAGTTTCAACTTATTTCTTCAATAAATACCACACACAACACACAAAAACGGCGCGCGCGCGAGCGCATATATATGGCCCGCACTTGTTTGGAGGCCCAAATCATAAACCCAGTTATAGGGCCCCTTTAAGTTATCTAACTTGCGTGAACCTACTGATAAAATGGTTTATCGGATATATAAACTATCCGAAAACAATATAAGAAATATAAATTTTTTTACACACCTGATCCTCAAACCGAATTAGAATGCCTTACACATATGCAGGACACTTAATTATGAGATCTATCTAAACTTTTCCCCCAAGCTCTATACTTGGTAAATCATACGATTTAGCTTAAATCTCGGAGCTAATCGATTAGGACCTTTAAATCTCTTTTAAATATTACAGTTATTTTTTGCCGTATCTCATTCCGTTAAAACTCGAAAGACAATTTAATTTAGTTGACCAAATATTCTCAATAATTCAAATAACCTTATTAAAAAACCAAAATGTCAAAATATAAATGGATGACGCATAGTAGATAAAAATTAACCACTATTTTACAGTATTTTTACTTTTAACAGTAAAAGCTAATTATATGAAAAATCTTTGATGAAAAATCAAAGGATATTAAAAAAAATTCAAAATCCCTTATTCAGTAGTATGAAAATTTTTACAATAATTGTATTACACTCGTCAGAAAAATATGGTTTAAGTTGCATATCTAAATAAACACAATATTTCTCACATTTTTTACAATTTCTGTAGCCACTTTTAAATTACTAATCGGAAAAAAACTCAGCAACCGAATAAAATGCTTTCTGTATGAGATAGTTGTATAATAATTTTTTTAATTTTGTAGGATTATTTTCCATTGTAATATTTTGCAGTAGCTTGTTAACTATAATTTTTGGCCTCAAATATTTTCTGGGGAAGGTGAAACGCACTACGCTGATCCTGGCGGTGGGGAAACTTGCCTATGCTTTGGACGCGCTGGATCTTGTATTGTAATTGTCGGACCAATCCGAACCAATAATTTGGATGGAACCGTATTTGAATTTTGTTAGTGTCACAAGCATTTCGTAAATGTTATAGAGAAGGGGAGGGTTCAAAATTTCTATACGACTGTGAAAAAAATGCTTTACATGGCGC